>NW_007732055.1:88400-104956 GCF_000696425.1 Galeopterus variegatus | reverse complement strand
AAAAAAAAAAAAAAAAAAAAGGGAAAGAAAGAAAAGCATTACCTGCAATACAGGACATAATCAATGTCATTACATATATATATATATATATGAATATATAAATATAAAACATATATAAGCATAAATACACAAATATATATAATATTATATATAAGTATATATGTAAATATATATAAATTTATATAAGTAAACATAAAAATTTATATAAGTAAACATAAAAATAGCTGAACGTCTGGATAAAGGTTTACTGATTTTTATGTGTATGCTTATCAATAGAAGGAAAGCAATGGTTTAAACTACAAAATACTGTTCTTTGAAACAAAAACCTATTTTTAACTTCTTTTTACAATATTTTGACTTTAGAAACCATTTACTGAGTAACTCTTCTGTTTCAGGGGATGTGTTATACAGTAGACTGAGATTTCACAGATCTATCAGACACTGCCCTTGAGATTCTCACAATCCGATGCTAATAATATGTGTAAGCAAATAATTATAGTAAAGTGTGATGTTATAACAGTATATCAATGTGATCATACTTTAGAACAGGAAAACACTGGGGGCGACTTGCTATGTGTTTGATCCAAATCTTAGCAAATGAGTAGGAAATCACTGCATAAATAAATTTTATTAAACATAACAGATACTACACTTGATCTTAGCTAAAGGGCTGAGAAGTGATTGCATAAATAAATTTTAAAGAGAAGGTTGCCCAGACCAATTACAGAATGACACACAGGGACGGCTTTGGGATGTTCAGGGAAGTGCGTGAAATAAAATATCAGTGGTCTTCACACATTTTTGTTCCCATGTCATCTAAAAGAATATTGCAAAACTATATACTAGTGTGACGGTACTGGATGGTAGTGCCTTTGGGAGGTGATTAGGGTATAAGTATGGAGTCCTCATGAATGGGATTATAAACCTCAGAGAACTGCCTCATCCACCACCATGGGAGGATCCAGCTGAAAGGCCATTCATAATACGAACCAGGAAGTGGTCCCTCATCAGACACTAAATTTGCCTGTGCCTTGATTTTGGGCTTTCCAGCCTTCTGAACTGTGAGAAATATATTTCTGTTGTTTATAAGTTACACAGTTTAGGTATATTGTTATAGCAGCCTAAATGGGCAAAGGCAAAAATGGGGGAAGAGACAAGGAATGCAGCTATGCAAGCTAAAAAAAAAGCAAGAAAACATATTCTTCCCTACAGCCTAAGGAAGGAGTGAGCATTTTCAGAACACATATCAGTAACGAGATATATGTTCGTGGGTGACCCTGCCCAGGCTGCCAGCAGAGCTGCCAACACTCAGGCTTCCCAGATGAACAGTTTGCTTTGTTGCTTAGTCTTCTTAGTTTCCCTCTTCCAAACATATTTAACAGTTTCTGGTACTCAGAGAATTCTCATAACTGACTGACATTGAGGCTGCATATAAGTGTTCATACTTGTAACATATATTTTATTTAGTATATCTTTTGGTTTCTTTCTATTAGCTATTTGTATGGGTATACATTTCAGTGTGTTCTCAGTCTGCAATTTTTAAACTGGAATTAATACTTTATACAATAAAATACCCTTGTAATTTTGAAATTGTTTTTATTTAGACACGATGTAGTGATTTTTTTAAAATTTTCTGCTTCTTTATTAAGTGCAATTTTAATTTTTCTTAGTATGTGATTCTTATTTAATTTTGAAGTCACATTAGCCTAACTTTACAAATTGAATAAATGAGTAAACTAAGCCATATGGAGCCAGAGAATTTTTGAACTTAATCCTGTACTGCCTTTCTTTTTGAGATCTATTTCCTATTCTGTCTCTATATTTCGTTTAATCTCATTATTGCAAATTATAAGTTAGTAGAAAATAATTCATATAATATACAGTCACAAATGTATTGTAGTACACATATACACACTATTTTCTTAAATTTGAAATATATGCCTTATAAATTAATGTACAGAAATATGCAATGTATAATATGCTTTTCTTAAACTCACTAAATTTATGCATATTTTAAATTTTAATTACTGACTCTACTATTTTAGTTGGCTTGAGTTCATTAATTTCTATTCACACCTTAGCAAATTCATTCTTTCCACCTTTTAGTTTGCTTTATTTTGTTGTTTTTTCCCCTAGATTCCTGATATTAAGGTTTTGTCTGTTTTATCCTTTTTTCTAAGTGTATTTAAAGTTACAGTATTTCATTAGTAAACTGCTTAGGCCATAACCCACAAGGTTTTTTTTTTTTAAATTAATTTATTTGTTTATAGTTTTCTATGAAAATGATCAAATGTAGAAATATCAAAAATAGTAAATTAAATCTTACATATGCATGACACAAAGGTTTAAAAATTATTTAAATTTTGCCTCGTTTGGTTTACTTATCATTTTTCTGTAAAGAATTTCAAACAAATCTTCCATGGATGAAAGTATTTTACCTGTATATACATTAATATTTTTCTTTCAGAGTATAGGTATTTTCACACATAACTATGATGCTGTTCTGTTAGCATATTTCTCTGATTTTTTTTCCAAACTGTTATTAGTGTTGATTTTTCTGAGTAAAAATTTAAACAAGTTCCACACACTGAATTTAGTTTTGTTATGGCCTAAGCCAGAGAAGTTCTTTTTTTTTTTCCTAATATAGAAACCTGGTAAGTTGCCTTTTAGGATGTCCCACATTCTGGCTGTTTCTGTTTATTTTCTTGTAAGTTCATTTAACGAGCTTCTCTATTCCCTGTATTTGCTAAAATTTGAGGTTAGATTCAAAGATTTGGTTAACAAATTTTACATGACCACTTATAGATACTATTCTGGGATTTATATTGCTCTACATCAGGAAACACAAAAACCTGTATCTTTTAGCCCATTTTTACAAAAGCTGATTCCATCATGGTTCTGGAGATCACAGCCTTCTCTTTCTGTTGTGAAATTCTCCATCAAGCATGATTTCAAAAATTTCATTTCTTATGTATTGTTTTTTGAAATAATTCTTCAGGAATAACCAAATGTTGATTTTCAAATCTTATCTTTCTTCATGGATGGACTTAGAGAAAATTATATTAAGTGAAATAAGGCAGGCACGGAAAGAGAAATACCACATATTCTCATTTATTTGTGGGAGCTCATAAAAATAAATAAGTAAATATACAAACAAACGGTGGAAAAAAGAAGACACAACAATCCCAACAATTCCTTGAACTTGTTAAGACAAGTTGTGAGGAAAGTAGAGTTGGTTTGGTCAGGCCCCCTCGCATCATTTCTGGCTGGGTATGATTCAGCATGTCCTTTGTAAACAAGTTGCATGAGAGTGGAGTTAGTGAGCATGTGTGCCCGTGTACCCCTTACCTCGTTGCAGTTTTCGTGTGCTCTTTTGGTATGGAAGGCAGTGCAGCTCTGAACCGCTGGTCGGTGGAGCTTGTGTCTAAAAATAAAGCATGTATATTTTGCCTGCAGCTACTTGGTTTTTCTTTTGACTATCTGGCTCAGAACCTGCACAGGACAGGGTAGAAGGATCTGTGATCCAGCCTGACAATTGGAGTAGTAAGCAGGATTCTGAGCAGATAAGGGAGCCACTAGCCCCTCGGGAGGGAGAGGAAATGTGGTTGCCTTTGAGTAAGTGGTACGCGGCAGCTGCTTTCCTGTTGGCCGGGGTCTGGCCTTTGCTCACTGTACTACGAGTCAATGTGGACCAGGCACTCCGTGAAGCAGCATAGCTTAGAGATTTGCAGCAGGAAACAGATTTGTTGGAAGCGTGGGTACTTGTTCTTTAGGCTGAAGTACAGAAACAGGTCACTCCTGCTTCTCACACTAGGGACAATGACAGACCCAATGGCGAGTTGGGGGAGACTGTGCATCCCCTGGCACAACCTGTTGTGCATCAGAAACTGAAGCATGGGCAGCCCATAGGACAAGGCAGATAACCAGTAGGCAATCCACAAGTGACCCAATTCACTACTTATGTCTCCTACACTCAAGCTGAGTTGGTGGGCTTAGGGAAATAGTTCCACCAGAAAGAGGGTGAACCCCTAGCTGCTTGGCTTTTGTGGCTGTGGGACCTAGGGGAGGATAACATGATGTTCTCTGGTGAGGAGATGGAAAATTTGGCTTCTGTCACCATGCACTTGTCCCTGCAGCAGCAATTACAGAACAGCCACAGACATGCACATTGACAAGGCAACCACTCCTTGATGGAATGGATGAATATAGCCATGGGGGCCATATGGACAAACACCAGACAACTGCCTGAAACCGTGAGTAAACGGCAAACATATGCTGAGCTGGTCCAGGTGATTCAGGAGCTGGGGATGCGACAGGTCATGTTTAATATGAATACCCGAGGCCCAGATGATGAATGCTTCACAGGCAGCATGAGAGGTGTAGTGCTGCAAAATGCTCCATCGATATCCTTTGGGTCACTGGTGGCCATACTGGCCCCATATGTCAGTTGTCCTATACATGAAGTGACAACCATCATGGCCAGTCTGGGTGAAGCAGAGGGGAGGAGACAGACAAAAGGGGTCCAAAAGGTGGCTAAGACTAAATCCCCAAGAAATGCTCTGGATTTTACCCTGAGGGACCAAGCAAGACCAGCCATATAAAGATATGGTTTGACTTGTTGATGGCAGGAGTTGATAGGGAAAAAATCAACCGGCAATCAAATCCAGTCTTGTTTGCCTTGTGGCAACAATTGAGCCCTGAATAGCATTTCACTAAACATCTGGAAACAGGTGGCAAGTACAACCAGTGTATTTGAAGGATTTTATGGCTACTGCTGTGGATACGGATGGACCGTTCTCTTTTGGCTAGGGACCAGGCCAAGATGCTTATCTTTTGGGGGCAGACAAGGACTGGAGACCTCATGTTGAACTGGTAATACATTGGTCTGAGACAAATGTGAAGTATGTGTTAGTGTTGGTGGACACCAGCACAGAATGTAACCTGATACATGGCGATGCAGATGAGTTTCCAGGGTCCACATGAATGTTGGAGGACATTCTACTACAAGCAAAGCTGTAGGAGTCACTGAGGCTGAGTATTGAACAATGGCCCCTTCATGTATATACTGTGTATGTGTCTCCTGTATCCGGATATATCTTGGGTATAGACGTGCTTTAGGGGTTACACCTGTGAACAATGGTTGGAGAATTCCGCCTGCAGATACAGACAGTAAAGCCTATGCTGTGGAGATATGTCAAGCATCATCCACAAGTGTTACCCAAGCCAAGGTGTGTGGTCAGTGTGAAACAGTAGCGCCTGCCAGGAGGACATGCAGAGATAGGTGCCACTATCTTGGAGCTGGAGAAAGTTGGCATCATTCATCCCACACACAGTCCCTTTAATACCCTGGTATGGCCAGTGAAAAAACTTGATGGCACCTGGAGGGTGACTGTGGACTATTGGGAACTGAACTAAGTAGTGCCTCCTTTGCATGCAGCTGTGCCTTAGGTTCACGACTTGATGGATCAGCTGACAACTCAGCTAGGAACTTATCATTATGTACCGGACCTTGCAAATGCTTTTTTCTCTATCCCGATCTTGGCTGATAGCCAATATTAATTTGCCTTCACCTGGGAGGGAAGGCATTGGACTTTTCAGGTGTTACTCCAAGGCTACCTGCATAGCCCAAACATCTGTCATGGTTTAATGGCTGGGGACCTAGCCAGGTGGACTAGGCCCAGCAAGGGGTTACAATGTTTCATTACATAAATGATGTCTCACTAACCTCTGATTCTCTTGCAGATTTAACCAAGTCAGCTCCAAAGCTTCTATATCATTGGAACAATATGAATGGGCCATATACAAGGGTCTTATCCTTTGGATATGTACTTGGAAATATCAACAGTGGCTGGTAAGTCACTGTCCCCTGTGTGGACAAGCCATGTGGCAAGAGAATTCCTATGGGAATTAGGACATGGAAAGGAAGCAAGTCTATTTTTATTTCTATCAGTTGTAAGTCAAACACAATTATAAACATTTAAAATATTTGCAAGTATACATGGAAAATTTATTATTATTTCTATAAATGTTGCATTAATGCTTTCACATCATCGGATGTAAACTAATTTATCCTATTTGGAATTTTTTGAGATATTGTCTGTATTCTAAACATATTATCTGGTATTTTTATTTTTAGGACATAATCACGGTCCTCATGCTTAAAAAAGAGTTAAGATTGGTATAAAATTCTATTTTATGCCATTTCATGATCATACACATATTTGCCAGTGAAAATTTTGATGGCAACTATACTCATTTGAATATGACCATTCTTCTCTTTGCAAACTATTTGATATTTCATTTTGTTTTTGGTGTTCTGAATACCACAGTTAGATTTCTGCTCTGTTCCTCTGTCGACCTGGGGATTGTAGAGAAGCTTGCTAATTTGTTTTCCCCACACGGGGAGACATCTGATTCCACTGCTTGACTTGATATTCTCACATTTACAAACTGACGGTCCATGATGTTCAGTCTTGGGATTGAGAAGGACAGTACCAAGGACCCTCCTCAAGGACATTCATATATCTCACTATTTTGCTTCTCTTCTACTTCTTTCCTATAAATAAGAGAATTTTTATCTCCTATGAAGTGAAGAATATAGACTTAAGAAATATTCCAAATTTCTTATTTTGAGCATGTATTTTATACATCAGACTTTTGCTTTTTGAAATTCAAAAATCTTTTTTTGTTATGTCTCATCAATTTCTTTATTTTTCACAAATTCTTCAGTAGATAAAATAGGCAACTCTACACATAAAGTTAAAGTCTAATGCTTTTAGCAGTGAAGGCTTTGCTAACACAGTGTCTTAAACCTCATATGTCCAAAATGTTTGGATCTATTAGACTCTACTGCATCAGTCTAATGATTAGAGTGCTTTCTTTGAACTTTCTATTTCCCAACTAATGGCTCTAAAGTATCTTATATATTGAGCCTGGAAAAGTGTTGCATCTTTATTAACCCAATTATATTATAGTCCCAGGAACTTAAAATTGGATTTCAATGATTCTAGTAAATCTCCATTTGTGTCTAGAATCAAGATAATGTGAATTGCAGAGCTGCGTTAGTCTGCTGAGAAGTAGAGAAAGTCAGTCTGCAGACAGAAGAATGAAGCAGACATACAAAGTGGAGCAGAGATGAGAGGTCATGTGGCTCCAGGGAGAGAGAGAGAGAGACTGATGATGTGGAAGCTTTGATCCTTGATAGATTTCTACATCTCGTTTGTCACCCCTCAGGAGGCCTGAATGTACTGGCTGCCCTTGTTTTCCTAAAATACTGTTGCATCCTATAGTTATATCCTTGTAATAAATTTATTTTCTTTTTTGTCGTCTTCTTTTTATTTGGCTTAAGGTATTTTATATTCAGTTCTCTAATGATACAAGAATTAACCTTGGCTAACATGAACATGATTTGTAGCTTATATTGTACAGTGTAAAAGTTTGTATTGCACACTACACAGGTAAAAAAAAAAGCAAATGATAACACACAGAATAGCACTTTTTATTTGTGTCTTTCAGGCCCTTACTATATCAAACTTACTTTTAGTTCTACCTGTTTAATTTTCTTTCTAATTTGTACTGAGTCAAATTGACTAGACTACCAATAGTTCCTAAAATAATTTTCTACTGATGGCATGGTAATCTCTGTTACGGTTGGAGGAAAAGAAAAAAATGACCTGGGGAATGAATATTCTGAAACAATACATTTTATCATGGCAGTTTCACATTGCTAGGCTGTGTTCTAATATTTTAATCACTTTTGCTATCAAAATAAATCAAAACAGAAATACTGTCTCTAAAAGCAACAAGATGCATTTAGTTTTATTTAAAGGTATACAATTCCATATTTTATACAAAGAAAAGGACTAATCAACATGTTTAAAACATAAGCCTCTGTGAATATTTATTGCAATTATATGATATAAATTTGATTAAGGAACACAAATGATAATAGAGGATTAAAAAATATGAACCCACATTTTATACACCAGCATATCAAATTGCTTCATATATCTAAATTTATAATAATCTGTTATTAATTTATTTATATTAGTAAGAAATTAAATATTGTGGAGAATGCATCTTCTCTTTATTATTCAGAGAAAAGCATAGATATTGCAGTTTGTTATAGCTTCAAGTTATGATTCCTTTGCTTACTAGGTTATGAATCTGGGCAAGGTACGTAAACCCTCTAAGTCTCGGTTTATTGAATTCTTGGAGTTATTATGCTACTTTTACAATATAATTTTTGTAAAATATGTAGCACATTACCTGGGTATAGCATACATTTGGTGATAGATTATTAATAACATCAAGGCTGAAGAAAAATAAATGCATGAATTAATACAAATATATACAGAAATTATTAATGGTCAGAATGCTAGAGAATATTGCAAAACCAGTAAATGTCATGAGCATTGGCCTGTTGGAACACATTTGCTGTATAATATCTTGTTCTACAGTGTCTTGATCAGAAGTGATGTCATCTGTAATACCGTAATAATAGATAAGGCAATATGTAATTCCATGAATTGTGGCAAAAGCATTGAAGACAGAGAAGACAGATTCAGATTTATATACAGTGTAAAGTGTCTACTACAGTAAGAACAAAACCCTACTGCTTCCGTGTTTGAAGTGGTCTAGTGGCTGCCATATTGAGGGCTAATTGTTGATCTCTGATGCTGGCAGACATGGCACTCAGCAGAGGTGGGAGCCAGATCACCTTTAGTGAGTAAAAGTTCACTTTGATTAACCTCTATCTCTGCCATCATGGCCACTTTATTAATGAGCACACTGGGCCATAACATGAATGGAAAGGAATCTGCTTGGCATGCACAGAATTGGCAGTCTTTTCACTTCATTATTAAAATCTTTATCTAGTGGGGTCATTCTTTGATGAGTATTTACATGGGTTACAAATATCTTCGTACACTGTGCCTATTCAGAGAGGTCTATCCACATACCGTTGTTGCCAATTTCCAATCATATACTTTCCAAGTCCCTGACTATGCAGACAAGCCATTAGCTACATTTTCCTATTGATGACTATTTGCTTATTTTCAGTTTCAGGCTATTTTCAATTAGATTTCTATAAGGATTATTGTACAAGACTTTGAGTTCAATTCTCTTTAATAAATATTTAGGAGTGTAATTGCTGGGTCATTCAGTTACTTGTAAGTGTAGCTTCACAAATTATTACCACATAATTGTCCAAAGCAGTTGCAGGAGAATATAAGAGATTTTCAGTTTCTCTATATTTTTACCAATATTTGGTATGCCAGTCTTTTTATTTTTTTATTATTTTAGACATTCTACTCAATTTTAGTGATATCTAATGTTGGTATTAATTTTCATGTCCTCATTGCTAACGACATTAAGTACTTTTCATATGCCTATTGGCCAGCCTTTTATCCTCTTCTATAGGTGTTTTATTTACGTGCTCAGTAGGAGGCCTCAGTTTCTCTCCATGTGGAGCTCTCTACAAGACTGATTGAGTGTCCTTACAATCTGGTATGGATTTCCCATGAAGTAAACAATTTCAGAGAAAGGGAGAGAGACAGAGAGAACTGTAAAAATTCTCTAATTGATTCAAAGTAATTTTGGTGATGATTAGCCCATGGAGCTCAAGTTATAATGATTTCCTTCTATAATTTTGTCCTATAGGAGCATAGAATTTGATAACAGACATACAAGTTCAAGTTTGAGATCTGGTTTTAACTAGCTGTATCACACTAACTTCAGCATTTGTTATTTAGCTAAGTTATTTGCCCTGCAAATACTCCCTTGCTTTGCAAACATCAAAACAGGGAAATATTTTAATAGGGGGAAAAAGCTATTAGAGAAATTATTACATTCCTTGAATCCCAAGCTCTTTACAAACACACCAGGATTAAAAACTCTATAAAATTAAAGTGGATTGAGTAATAGTTTATAATTTATATTTATATAAATATTTATATAAATATAAATTATAAACTATTACTCAATCCACTTTAATTTTATAGAGTTTTTAATCCTGGTGTGTTTGTAATGAGCTTGGGATTCAAGGAATGTAATAATTTCTCTAATAGCTTTTTCCCCCTATTAAAATATTTTCCTGTTTTGATGTTTGCAAAGCAAGGGAGTATTTGCAGGGGAAATAACTTAGCTAAATAACAAATGCTGAAGTTAGTGTGATACAGCTAGTTAAAACCAGATCTTTTTAACCTTTCATTAAGTCTTATTTAACTTAACAAGTTAAGTGACAGATTTATTTATTAAAAATTGTAGATCTTAAGAAAAACACTGATTTTATTAAATTTTGTATATTTGAAATAGAAAATGAAAAAATTAAAAAATTAAAAAATGGAATCTTATTCTAAGAAGTAAAGCCTAAAGTTAGTGTGGCTACTCATTACAAAATTGTAACTTTTCTTTTTATCTGTCTTGTCCTACTTTCTTTCTCTCTACTTTCTTTTCCGTTTACTCTCTCACTACTCAGGACTCCCTACTTTGTCAACATTTCTTATATGTCCTCCTAAGGCAATATTCCATGTTTTACACTAATGTCTCTAGTCTCCATTTCAAACTATACTTGCTCCAAGCAACGTAGTTTTGTTGGAGAGTTCATGAACTATTTCACCATAGAGAGGAATTGCAAATATATTACCTGAAGGCAGAATGTGAGACATTCTTTAGAGATATTTAGGAGCTCCTCAAATTGTACAACTAATGGACCTGTGGGCATGTTTGATATAAGCCAGCAGGGGAAATGGAGAATCTGCCCAGTCACTCAGATCAGCAGAAACAACTCCAGAAATCAATTAGATAACAAAACTACCAAACCAGCAGTCCTCAAGCCAGACTCTGTAGATAGATGAATATTTTTATTTTTCTATAAGATATAATCTGAGAAAAACAAATTACAAATATAAGAAAATAAAATAAAATAATAATAGGTAAAATAAACTTTCCCTACTATGAATAATTCTAGAAAACCAAACAGCCATGTTCATATTAGTAAACAAAGGTTATATTCAGAAAATATTAAATTTGTGAATTTGCATACATGTGTGCACATATGAGTGTGTGTATGTGTTTTGATCTGGGTACATTTCTTGGAGCTAAGTATAGTCTATATATTTTATATAAGATCAAAGTATATTTAGATACTTTTAGAATACAAAATGTGTGCACCCTACTTGTTTGAACAGTTGAATGCAAATTCAACAAATTCTTTCATGATTAGTTGTTTATATATTCAAGATTTGGATCCTGAAAATTATCTACATGTGATATTCTATTTTTAAAATGCATTGGGAGGTTTGTTCTATTAAAAATAAAAAGAAATGTTAATATTCTATTTTCTATTTGGTTTTGTTTATCTTTCTATTTGAATCCTGGCTATTAAAAAGAAAAAGAAATGTTAATATTCTATTTTCTATTTGGTTTTGTTTATCTTTCTATTTGAATCCTGATACATTTGAAAAGCAACAGCTGGGAAGAGAGAAGCAATTTTAGAAATTGTGGATTCTTTCACAAATCTATATTTGCACTCAGATTTATATTCTATTTTCTATAATTAGTAATTGATATGTAAGCTAGCTTATTTTGAGAAATTATATATATATATAATGTGTGTGCTTGTGCATGTGTATGTATAATTTGGGATAAGTTGTAAAATAAAATTGCAAAATCCTTGATAACATTCAATTTTTTTAAATATAAGTGCCTTCACGTTTGCAATGCTTTTGGAAATACTGGGCTGTAGAGTATTTGGGAATATAGGAGGGTATGAAAACTAAACTGATATATTTTTCTAATGTTTTCAAATATGCTTCCTAGTAAATACTATGAAACACTGTTTATATATTTTATTTCTTAGTAATTTCACAATTATTTCTTAAACTGAGTGTCAAAATTTAGTTGCTTAAAGTAATGCATATTAAAACTTCCATGAATTTTCTTCAATGCTGGTGACATTAATAACTGTAACGTCCATTATGGTAGTCACTAGTCACATCTAGTTTCTTAAATACTTGAAATATGGCTACTGTGACTGAGTGAAAACATTTATATTTCATTTTATTCTAATTAATGAAAATATAAATTTAAATAACCCACATGAGGCTAGTGGCTACTGTATTGCATACCACAGTTACATAATATTCAGAGTAATAAGCGTATCTTCAAAGTCCTTTTTTTTTTTTTTTTGGTCATCTCAAAATATAGCACATGGAGCCTTCAAGCCTAAAAGGGGGGTGGTTAGATAGAGAGGAGCATTTTCTAATATTGTGAGTTAGAAAATAGTTTCACATAATACATGGCCCACATAAAGTGTAGATACAAAGTAGGGTTGGCAGAATGGTGGTATATAAAATTAGATGAATACAGCTCATAGAAATGTTTTGTCTTCACAGTGATTTATTTTGGAGACTTTGCATGGCTTTTACGGGGGGAGAATAGTGTTTGACATCTGTTCTCCACTGTGTCCTTCCTCTCTTTATGCCCTACCCCTGGAATCACGTGTTCACAATTACAAACCAGTCCTGTTAGTATTAGAATTTGTTTTTATTGGTCTTACCTTCCATTAAGGAAATGATTTTTTTTTTCCATTTTAAAGGTATACTTGTTTTAATTTAATATAAATAAGAAGTCTTTATTTTCTAATCTATACAAATCTGACGTAAAATAAAGATATACTATTCTCTAAAGCTCAAATTATTAATCTGTTAAAGGGAGACAATTATTATTTATTCCTTTTAAAGGGGAAGTTACACAGTTTCCCAAATTTGCTCTCCCTATAGAGTCAAATATAACTATAATTTTCTGAAAACATTGACTTATTTAGGATAATTTAAAGCCAATAAAATTCTTGTCATGTTGTATAATTTTGAAGAAGGCATTAATCTCATTGTATATGTAAAAGAAGATTTTCATATTATGTCACAGCAAACTTTTGTGGATTGAATGACACCAACAAAGAGAAAAGACAACCTATAAAATGGGAGAAAATATTTACAGATTGTAAATCTAATAAGAATCCAGTATGCAGAACATATAAAGAACCCATAAAATTGAACACTAAAGAGGCAAGTAACTAATTAAAATGGACAAAGGAATAGATGTTTCTCCAAAGATGATATGCAAACAGCAACAACATCTTATTTATTAAGAAAATGCTAATCAAAACAACAATCAAATAATTTTAATAATCTCTCCAGTTCCTTAAATATAACATAAAATTGTAATAAAAGGTAAGCAACTTATAGTTAAATAATATGGATTCCACTATTTACATTTGCATCCTTACTAGCTTGGAAGACATTACAAAGTCATCCTGTAGTTACCTCTACATATAGAATAACTGGAAATGTGATTGCAATGTTATATGGTAAGTTGTAACATCACAAGCATCATTACCCTCATAATATATTTTGTTGACACAATGAAAAAAATATTAGTAAAATTTGAAACAAAGAAAGCTATCATATTCTTCAATTGACACAGTAATTGCATTTTTAGAATATTTCGTAAATATTAAACTCTTGCAAAAATAATTTTACTGTATACATTTAGATGTTGTTTAGAAAAATATAAACATTTTTCATCTACATGATTGTGCAGCAGAATATTTCAATGTTCTGTAGGATTAGGAAAAACACTTCATATCTTTGGAATGGTTTGTGCATTGCAGATCACGTAAACATCCGTAGTGCTCTATATCAGTCAACCACTAAAGGCATTTAGCATTTCTTATGAAAAAGGCAGAATGTGACCATAACATTTTCTAACATACCTCCTTTCCCAGTGATTGGACATTTTAAGAATCACCACTCTACACACACTTCTGCAGCAATCACATCCATGTCTCTCTCTTATATAAAACATTTTGTCCCTGTTATAACTTGTTTTTTAAATGGTGGCAACTTTAGTCACTTTCGAAAGTGACATGTTTAAGAACATGGGTGTGATAAGCTGATGAGTTATTAAGAAATTTGTTTTGAGACCGTAGTGGATCTAATCCCGGCAGGCTGTGAAAGGGATTGAAGGGACTGAGGAGTTGTTCCCTCTACCATGCAGGAAGGAAGACGTGTTTCCTTCTCCCCTCAAACCTGATGAAAAAAGCTTAAGACCATTTAGAAAGCCTCCATTTGTATCTAACGAAGTTTGTGGAATATAGGGGGTGGTGTCAACATACCAAAGAAAAATGTTCTGCAGCCTGAAGCATCCTGTCAATAGAGAGGCTGCCACTGGGAAAGTAAATGTACTTCCATTGACATTTCCAAATATTTATTGTCTGTCTCAATCACTGAAATGCACGCTTAATAATGGTGAAGATCTTATCTGCGTTACTCACTGTTAAAGCCCCACTACCTAGAGAATTGTCCAGAAAACAGTAAGTAGACAAATATTTTGAATGACCAAATGAATAAAGTAATGAGATATAGGATAAAAGAAGTGATGACACTCTCTGTGGATGGCTGTATCATTGATCATTTATTTACCTAGAGAACAAGAGTATATTTAGGGGTGTTGAATAAGAAAGATAAGCACAGCATTGGGAAGATTAATTTTTAGGTATCTGTAGAACATCCAAATGAAGATACCCAATAGGCACTTGCATATATGTGTCTAGATTTCATGAGAGCCTTTTGGGATGGGGATAAAGAAGTGGGGGTCAAAATGACTACAGTCACCTGTTGAGGAAATAGTGTTATATGAAATGACAGTACACAGACCAGGCTTTCTGTAACAGTACTTACAGCAGATCTGAGGCTTCCGCATGCCCATTGCCTTCTGTGACAAGGAAGTTATAATATACAATAGCAGAGCAGGATGTTAAGTTTTGTACTGGGGGCTTACAAATGGCAGAATTCAGGAGCCACCAACTCCTCTCTGGTGTGATCAAGGGCTAAGGCTGTTATCCAGTGTAAATGATAATAGCAGCATTATTTGAAGATTGTTTAAATCTGACAAGAGGGAGCAAAGATATGGGGCAGTAGTTAGCAAGAAAATATTTTTTTGTGGCTTTTTGTTTGTTTTTAATATAGTAATAAAAACAGTATATTTGTATGCTAATGAAGATGATCCTGTCTAATGCAAAATAATGATAGATAAGAGAAAGGGAGATAATTTTGTCTGTAGGCAAGAGAAGATGGACCTAGTGAAGCAATCAAAGAGTTGGCTTTAGCAATTTATTTGAAAAACAGTATATTTGTATGCTAATGAAGATGATCCTGTCTAATGCAAAATAATGATAGATAAGAGAAAGGGAGATAATTTTGTTTGTAGGCAAGAGAAGATGGACCTAGTGAAGCAATCAAAGAGTTGGCTTTAGCAATTTATTTGGATAATTCATCTTTGATAACGAGAAGAAAGACTTCCACTAGAGGGATAGAGAATCTGGTACATCTGATCAATCATCAAGATCTGTTGATTCTATTACTAGAGTCTGATGATTTCTTTCCAATCCCCCGTAGAGACTGTGTGATGGTCTAGTGCTTTTTTTCCCCCTCTATTCCCATCAATTCTGCTCACATATCCACTGAATTCTCGTTTATGCTGATCTCCATGCTGCTTCCCTGCTTTGCTCTTCTGCATCTATTATCATTTGTTGATATGTGCCTTCTTTTTAGAACACTCCTCCATTAGTTCTCAATTCAAATGTGATAACACAAATACTTCCTTTAAATGTCCCCTTAAATAGTAGTTACTTTTTTTTTTTCTTCCTGTGATGCCAGGCACTAGCTTCCAAAGCCTCGTTTGAATGTTTCTATATATGACTGCTCATTGACACCTTGCATATCACTTTTTACACTGCATGGTAATGAATCTGTTACCTAATTGTATGCTCCTTAATTGTATAAGCTTCTTAAGGCCAGCACTTCAGAAACTGGCATATTATAGGAGGTCAATAAACTTGAGTTGAATGAATACTCACATTCTTGCTTTCCAGCTCCCAGGGGCAGAGTCGTTCCAAAGATTTGTAAGGGAGTAAGTGTAAAAAATTGAGTTGTAAAATCTTTCATCAGTGTAAGATTTAAGCACAAGGAAGTAAAAATTGTAACAAACCAGCTATGTTTTAATACATTGTAATTCTGATTATTTTGTTTAAGGAAAAAATCATTACATTTAGAAGAAAATCAGAATGATACCCATTGGTAGTCCCAGTTATAGTCAAAGTAATTATAGAACACTGAAACATTATTCAGGTATACACCAGAGCATGTCTACCACCAGCAGAGAATAAATAATACTGAATGTCACAACAAATTGCCCGAACATAGAAACTACAGAGAGGTCGTTCAGATCACAAAATTCATTGATCTCCTTTGGCATTTAGCACAACTGGGAATAATGCATTGAGACTTTGGTGCTGTCTGGGTTCAGTGTTTTGTCTGAATTTCAAAGGACATGATAACAATCATAAAGATGTTACATATTACTTAGTAATCAGAATGGCATTTTCATTATTATCTGTGAGCTTTTAAATAATCTCCTTTGGGATTCTCCAAAGGGATTCAATTTCATTTGGACAAAACACTTTTGAGCACAGATAGTATAAATAAAGTCAAACA
>NW_007732055.1:70288-88089 GCF_000696425.1 Galeopterus variegatus | reverse complement strand
TGTCTGAATTTCAAAGGACATGATAACAATCATAAAGGTGTTACATATTACTTAGTAATCAGAATGGCATTTTCATTATTATCTGTGAGCTTTTAAATAATCTCCTTTGGGATTCTCCAAAGGGATTCAATTTCATTTGGACAAAACACTTTTGAGCACAGATAGTATAAATAAAGTCAAACACTCAAAATATTTGAAGAAAAAAAATTACTGAGAGTTGTACCAAATAAAATCCTTGTTACATTGATTGTAAAAATTTTAAGTCCATATTTTCTTGAAGTTGGATCTTGACACAAGGCAGACTTTTAAGAGCCAAATACTGCAAATAGACAAAAATAATGATTTTATAAATATTTGCTAAATAGCTACATTCCTAAATTAAAGAAATTATTTACTTTATTTTACTGAGAGTTGTACCAAATAAAATCCTTGTTACATTGATTGTAAAAATTTTAAGTCCATATTTTCTTGAAGTTGGATCTTGACACAAGGCAGACTTTTAATAGCCAAATACTGCAAATAGACAAAAATAATGATTTTATAAATATTTGCTAAATAGCTACATTCCTAAATTAAAGAAATTATTTACTTTATTAAACAGAAGCCTGAATACTAAAATCTATTGCTTAGAAACTTTTATCTGTATATCAGAAATATATAATTAAATCTTAATAGTCATATTTGGTTCAGGTTATAGTTTAAGAATTTAATATTGCAGATGTCATTCAAGCCCATGTATTCCCCTCTTCAATTCTATTCTCTTTGTTTCTTCCCATATAAAATGACTGACTAATGAGTGGGTTTTTTTTTTTTTTTTTTTTTTTTTTTGTCCTTTTTGAGACCGGCCACACCGCGCTCAGCCAGTGACTGCACTGGTCATCCCTATATAGGATCCGAACCCGCGGTGGGAGCGCTGCTGCACTCCCAGCGCCACACTCTCCCGAGTGCGCCACGGGCTGGGCCCATGAGTGGGTTTTTTAAATAGTAATCCACAGACGTATTTGCACTGAATGTGTTTGTATCCATAAACAATTATAATTGTGTTGTATTTTTGTTTTAATTATTTTATAAATTGTATCAGTCTATACCTTTCTTTTTTGTGTGAAACTTTGATTTTTAGATGTATTCTTGTTGATACGTTTAGTTGTAATTTTTCATTTTAATAGTTTTGTAGTATTTGATTATACAACTCTACTCCAGTTTATTTCACTATTCTTATATTTACAGATGGATAGTAATGTTTTCTTTTCATAAACAACTTTCATTAAAAAATGCTTCAATGAACATTATTGTACATATTTATTCATATACATATGCACAAATTTCACTAAGGCAAATAGAAGAAGAACTGTGGAGATCTGGGCTTTGTATATTTTCAAATGTTTTGTATTGCCAAATTTCTCTTTAAAGTGGTTGGGACAATTTTCACATATTCCAGCAGCACAAAGATATTCCTATTTTTTCAAATACTTGCTAAAACTTTGGGGTTTTTTTTCAATATTGCTAATCAGATAGGAATAAAATTGCATACATTGAAAATTTTACAATCAAATATAAACTTTATTAAGGTATATTAAATATATATAAAAGTGTACAGAGCATAGTACAAAGCTTGATGAATTTTCATAAAAAACAGATTTGTAACCAGCACCTCAATCAAAGACAGAATATTTCCCCATTGCCTGATCCCCAGAATGTTAACCCTTCTAATCACTGCATCTTCCCAAGAGTAACCAATAATTCTGATTTCTAACATCCAGGATTAGTTTTGACTGGTTTGTATTGATATACTATTGGAATAAAAGGATATGTGATTTTTGGTGTCTGGCATCTTTGGTTCAACATCACGGTTGTGAGCCTTTTCCATAGTGTTGACTTGCATGTGATTATATTCACTTACTCTCACATTTTACTGAATAAGTAAGAGACGGTTTGTTTATATGTTCTACTGCAGTGGATATTTAAGTTATATACTGCTGAGTAACAACCATCCCAAAACTTGGTGCCTTGAAACAACAACTATTTCACTATCTCTTACAACCTGTGTATAGTCATGGATCATCCCAAGACATAGTTTTCCAAATGAAAATAAGCAGAATTCCTATCACTTTAAGGTCCAGGATCAGAAGTCTCTGAATGTTACTTCTTCCACAATCTTTCATTCACATTGTCATAGGACAATCCCAGATCCAGAGGCTTATGCAAGAGAAAGGAATTTGGGGGGTATTATTTTAAAAACTAGATACCATAGTTCATCCTGTCATCATAATAATTCATTTCCATTTGCAAAATACACTTTGTCCTTTCCTTTCTTCCAATCATGCAATTATTTAAAAGTTCAGGATTCCATCAGGTCAAGGTATACATGGGCTTGTTGGGTTCAGCAGCATCTCAGGTGAATTTCCTTGAATTCAAAGACTGGTAAACTCAAAGATATGGAACATATAAAGGAATAGGATAACTGCAAAAAATAACCAATTTCAAAGTTTCAGGAGTCGGGGAGATACTGTATCATAGCAATTCTAATATCCAGCCAGATATTTCACCAATACCCTGCGAGTGGTGGTTTTCCTCACTCTTGACTCTGTCTCTGAGTCATTCTCCCCTTCCCATGAGAATGTTCCCTGTTTGCAGCTGAGTAGCTTTTTCCACCTGTTAAATCCCTGTGGTAAGTTGGGGGCTCAGAGGCCTCATTTCATTTATATTGCCTGTTTTTAAGCAGGTATAATTTGTTTAAAAATATTATGGGTTTTGCGTGCATCAAATTATTATCTACTCAATTAGACAAATGCTACAGCCATATAACTCTTCAGGAAAAGACGTTCTATAATGAAGGCTCAGAGTCAAGTGTATATAAAAAATCCCCTTAAGATTTCCAGAAGATTTTATGTCTAACAAGAAGATTGAAGAGACATGCGATAAAATTCTCCAAAGTGTTTTTATTTATTTATTTTTTTCTACTCAAAGGGTCTGTGAATTAATACCTTAAGTCCTGATGAAATATTAAAAAAAAAAAAAGGCCATATGGTATCTTGAAACTGAAACTATTTTTTCACCAGAAGCACTCTGGGTTTCATCTTTTTCTTTAAGATACATTTAAAAAAAAAAAAAAAAAACATTTGTTGGCTATAAAGACAGTTTGGTATTTTAAATCTCTCTAAATTCTTCTATATTTTAAAAAGCTCCTTCTTATTTTATGTGTATTTTTTCTCATATACTATCTTAGACAGTTAGAAAATCCCAATTATCACCTTCAACAGGATTTCTGAAAATCTTCAGCTATAATGACAAATTCATTATACACAAACTTTACTTTCCATATTACTGCAGAAAACAGTGTTGTCAAACTTCTGTCACCACACAATATGGGTCACTTTCCCCAGAGCTTTAAATAACAGTTGTTTTGTTGTGTTTCCAGTCTCCAGTTAGCCATAGTCACAAGGATATTCAGGCCTCAGAACATTGCCCACGTCTCATTCTCTCTCTCTCTCTCTAAATATACACATGACAGATATGGAGATATATATATATATATATATACACATATACGTGTATACATATATATGGACTCTTCAAAAAATTCATGGAAAGATTCACGTTATCTTGTAATACAATTTCCACGAACTTTTTGAAGTACCGTCATATTTGCCTTTGAGCATTCTGCATTCTCTATACTTCCAAATCGCTGGGTGTTTATTGCCCTCAAATTCTGGAACTTATTTAAACCTACTAATCAATGATGATCAGAAATAATGCATTCCAACCAGTTGTATATGGCTAGTACCATCATTATGTAGTGTCATGCGCTGAAAATATTTGTATGTTAGCAGATATTTTGGTATCTGTGGTGATATGTACATGTAATGCATATAAGTCAGGATCTGTGAAATAGGGGTATATACCTGGAAGGATTTTGACAGTCCTCAAATTTTACCATGTGTCTTTGACTACTCTGTTACCACAGAAGAATATGTATATTCCCTGCATTGTTTAAAACTTAGCTTTATTATTAAACATATCCTTTCCAAAATGAAGTCATAAAGTGGTGACTGATTTATATAATTATATTGATCAAACCCTGAATTTTGTAGATAGGGAAACTATTGCCAAGAAAATTAAATGTTGTGCAGTCAAGGTCATAGTGAAAGCTTTAAGACTTGAATCAAAGTTTTCTGAGTCATGGTATAATGCTGTATCAAACCTTGCATATTCCCTCTCTGGCCAGGTCAGGACCAGTTCTTAGCTCATCCTTCCCACTTGACTTTCAGAGTGTCCATTAACCCAACATTCCATGTTCCCATCTTTACCACTTGTAAATCTTTCGTAAATGTTACTTTTACTTTTCTTTGACCTTTTCCTGCATGAGATAGAGTTTATAGACTGAGGCTTTAATCCTGGCATTCAACTTGCTGTAATTGTAGAGAAATAATATAACTTTTCTTAAAGCCCTATTTGGTCTGCTGTAAAATGAAGATAATAAATACATCTTTCTCCTAGGGTTGTTGTGAGGACAAAATGAAATAATGTATTAGAAAATGTCCTGTAAATTGTAAACAAATACAGTCATAAGTGATTGTGATTCTTTTCTTTCCTTTGTCTGGAAAATCATAGGTGCATTCTCATTCCACTTTAGCCATATAATATTTGTGAACATCACAATCTTACTTTAATACTAATTACAAAAAGTTAGAATTATTCAATGACAAAAACATTAACAATAAATATGAAACACTGACTTATTAGTGCTTTTTCACAAATGCTATTATGCCTAGAAAATGACCTCATAATAATTTTAGAGATATTGCTAGAATTCATATAAATTTAATACTTTCATAATTACAAATGGAAAAAGTATCAAGCTCAAGATCATTGCAACGCTGTGCTTCAAGTAATCAAGCAAGACTTGAATCTGTTAATAATTCTGGCTTTTTTTTTTGAAGTCTTTAACATTATGTACAACAAGCATAAAAAAAATAAAAATCAGTTCAAAGGAACAAATTCTCTTCCTCCCTTTAATAAATTAAACCAAGGTTTGTTTAAAATATAAGGATAAGTAAGATAAATACATTCTTGCGAGCAATACCACTAGAAGTCCTTGTCTCCTACGATGCAGATCTCACAGAAGAGTTTGGTGATTCTAACAATACTGAAAGAAAAGATAGGTTTCTTGACTTTTATGAAATTCATAGTTGTTAAATATTTCTTTATTGTAAGGTAATATATGTACTTGTTGAAAATCACAAAATATACAGATGTGAAATCAGATAAAATGAAAACATAAATATAAAAGACAAAGCAAATAGAAAATAAGTATGAACTTGGAGTAGGAAGAAATGTTTAAGAAGTACTCACAAAGCGAAAGCATAATGGAGAGAGAGAGAGATTTAAATTTCAAAATTAAAGATTTTTTTGGGCTGGCCCGTGGCTCACTCGGTAGAGTGCGGTGCTAATAACACCAGGGCCCCGGGTTCGGATCCCACATAGGGATGGCCAGTTCGCTCACTGGCTGAGCGTGGTGCTGACAACACCAAGTCAAGGGTTAAGATCCCCTTACCGGTCATCTTTAAAAAAAATAAAAATAAAAAAAATAAAAAATAAAAAATAAAAAAAAATTAAAGATTTTTTAATGAAGATACAAATGCCAAAAATAACCATAGCTGGCTAAGTGGACAAGATAGTTGTAGCAGCTAAATATAACACAGGATGATAACCAGAAAAGCAAAGAATGGCAGTAAATAAACAAGGAAAGGAAAATCAGTAGAACAATAGACAAGTCTTATGCATAAACAAACTACATAATAAAATATTTTAATGGCTAATACATGCAGAAAGGGATGGTCAGTTTCATTTGCAATCAGAGAAATTCAAATTAAAACAATTATGTTCCACATTATATTCATTACATAGAAAAATATTACAAAGTTGCCTCCTAAAGCATTGTTGTAAATGTAAGAAGGTGGCAAGGCAAATTTCTTGCACTGCTGTTAGTGTCAAAATGCATCCAGATATTCAGAAGCACATGATAGTAGTACTTAGTGAAATTAATCATGTTTACATCTTATGATGCAGTATTTTATTTGTGGAATGTACAGAATTTCTAGTTAACTATCTCTCAAAAAAAAAAAAAAAAAAAGAAAGAAAAGAAAAACCCTAGAACTTAATGGCAAAACAACAGTACCATTAAATTGTGAAAGGTTAAAGGGGATCAATTTATAAACTTTTCCACTCACAATTACCTGAAGTGGCTCAAAGGCGGGGACTATAATCATGTAAAGGCACATTCTTTCACAGGTCTGCTTGTTGCTGGCTATCCACTGAGAAAGTACCTGCAGCCGCAAGACACAGCAACTACATGTGGTTTCTCCATGTGACACGAGCTCTCTCACAGTATGTTGGCTCCATCCTAAGAGTTTTCCAAATGAGAGCACAAAGTGGAAGTAGCATTACGTTTTTAATCCAGCCTTAGAAGTCAAGCTACGTCGCCACACCACATTCAATTTATTAGAAGCCAGTCATGCCTGACTCGTGTAAACATATGCAAGAATACATACAAATATGTGTATTTTAAAGTATTTTTTATTGGAATGGAATCATTCTGCAATGTATTATTTAGTGTGAAAATATGCCACTGATATACATACAAATATTATATGTATGTTTGTGTGTATATCTAGTGCTTTTATAAAATTTTTAGCAGATTATTATAAGCAAGCAAACAATTTCATTGTAATTTAAATTATTACCAGAGAGCTGATTGGAAAATATTTATCTTAAATGTAAATCATATTTCCTTTACAACATTGAATGCAAGCATTTTTAATATGGTTTTTATTCATTTGAATTTATTCTAAGTGAATTGCTCTTCAAGAAATAGGAATTTTTTTTTTTTTTCTTTTTTGACCATTTACAAGGGGTTATCATTAGTTAGTACAGATGTTAATCATTGTAGGTCAATCATACTGCATTTTTTCTCTTAATCTATCTTTTGCCAATTCTCTTCAATGACTTTACATTTGACCAAGATGTGTTAACCATCTTTTATGCTTAAATATATGCCTTTATCTTTATTCTTAACATTCTATAAGGAAAATATTCTGGGTGTTCGGAATTTATAAATAGTGAAACATTTTCAAATTTTTTGTATTTAAAATTTTTCTTCACAGCAATCACAATAATTACCTGAACTTGTTAAGATAAGTTAGCAGATATGAAGTTGATGAGGGGGAGGGGGCAAGGGAAAGGGGGAAAAGGAGGAATTGGTAAAGGGACATAAAAATCAAGTACATTGTATATTGATAAATTAAAATAGAAATAAATTTAAAAAAATAAAATAAATTTTTTCTCCATCTGCATTTCATTTGGTGTATGCAGTAAGATAGAGATCCAAATTTATGTCCTTCCAGAAAGCCAACTTTAGGTGCTAATTTTTTTTTTTTTTTTTCCTTTTTGTCTTTTTTCGTGTCCGGCAACGGATCGCAACCCTCAGTGTCACGCCCATACCGGACCAGGACCAGCAACGGGATCACAACCCACGGTGTCATGCCTGCACCTCGCTCAGCCAGTGAGCGGGAACCTGTCTGTATGTGGGATCCGAACCCTCGGCGGGAGCGCCGCCGCGCTCCCATGCGGCGCACTGTAGCAGTGCGCCACCGGGCCAGCCCCGTTTAGGTGCTAATTTTTTAAAAATTAAAAATCTCTTTTCTTAAATGTATCATTATACAATGGAATTGATTTTCATGGCCTTTTATCAGAAAACAAAACAACAAAAAAAATCCTTTTGTTTGGAAAGAGCAACTTTTCTAGTTATTAATATAAATATCACAAACATGTATTTATCCAAAATATAGATTCAGTATGCCTTGATTTGCTGTTCTATTTTATGGACCTATTCTTTCTATTTTTACTCTAATACTTTTTAAAACATAATGACTTCTTAGTGGGTACTTATGTCTTGTCATATGGGGCTCTTGCCACTATTCCTCATTTGTATGCTTTTAAAAAACATCACTTGGGACTTGTGGTTTGATATGTAAGGGTCTTAGAAGAAGCCACTCTGCTCTAAAAATAAGTAAAAAGCTGAAGGAACTGAAAATCAACAACTCTTCTTAGATCCATCAAAGGAGTGAGGTTATAGGACAAACCACTGCCCCTAAATTGCTGAAACAGACAGGCAGATACAGAGAATCACAATTTACCAGAGCAGAAACTGATGAGCAGAAACCTGTGTGAAAATCAGTGTAGGGATATTAAAAACTGAACTGTGATTGACAAATCGCTAGAGGCTCAGTGTGGGCAAGTATGAGGATTAAAAACTTCAGGGGGACTCAATCGTAGAAAAACTCCTACACTTTTGTGAATTTTACCTCCAGGAGCTCCACCATGTCTCATAGGGAATATCAGAAAGAAATGCCCTCATGTTTCCAGCAAAGATAGAGGAAAAGGAAACTTTCTGAAATATGCCAGAGTAGTATGCTCTTCATAAAAAGGGCTGACGTCAGGAGAAACTACTTTACTACAGCCTAACCTGCTGCGATTTTATCAGCACCTTTTTCTCTACCTGCAGGAAGAGAAATGATACCCCACTCCAGCCCCCTCTAGCCATGTGGTATGGGGCGGGGGATGAGAAGTTAGGACGAAGTTCACAGTCTCGAGGTGCAGACTCACCAAAACCAGAGACCCAGCAATAGTTAGGAGTGGGACTATAGAATGCTTTTTCTTCCCACCCTCCTCACCACTAAAGGACTATTTTCTACAGTTCTTTTTACCAAGTATAACATGTCCACCTTTCAACAAAAATTCAAAGGCACACTAAAGGGCAAAAATAAATAAATAAATACATAAATACATAAATAAATACACAGTTGAAAAAGACTGAACAAGTATTGGAACCAGATATGGCTGAAATGTTAGGGCAGGGAAGGGAAAAACAAATAAACAAGCAAAACTATTATTAATATGCTAAAGGAATTAATAGTAAAAGTATTCAAAAGAGGAGACACATAATGTAAACAAAGACATGGACATTTTAAGAAATAATTTAAAAGAATTTCTGTAAACCAAAAACATTGTCACAGAAGGTAAGAATGCCTTAGTGGGCTGATTGGTAGACTGAACACAAAATTTCTGAGCTTGAGGATATCACAACAGAAACTTCCAAAACTTAAAAGCAAAGAGAAAAATGGCTGGGAAAGAAATAGGACAGAATATCCAAGAACTGTGGAAGAGCTAGGAAAGGTATAATACATACGTAATAGAAATACCAGAGGAGAAGAAAGAAACAGAAGCAACATTTGAAACAAGAATATCTAAGAATTATCTCCAAATTAATGTCAGACACTAAATCACAGATCCAGGAAGCTCAGAGAACATCAAGCAGGATAAATGCCAAAATACCTACATCTAGGCATGTTATCACTAAATTTCAGAAAAAAAGATTAAGAGAAAAACATGTCTTAGCTAAAATAAAAAAAATTTATTTCTCTTATTCTTAATTGATCTAATAGATAACAGTATGTTCAAAATAATAATAGCAACAATGCATTTAATTATATATACACATATATATTCTTATGTATAAGTGAAATTAATGACAGCAATGATAAGAGGAATGGGAGAGAAGAATTAGAAACATTTTGTTGTTATAAGGTACTTGCACTACCTGTGAAGCATTATTTGAAAGTAAAACACAAAACTACAACTTATATTCTAAAAAAGAAGAGCAAATGGAATCATATAAAATCAATTAAAACCACAGAAAGTAGAAAAAGTGTGAAAGACACAAACATGAACGAAGAACAAGGGTAACAAATAGAAAACAGAAACAAAGGGCCGGCCCGGTGGCGCACTGCTACAATGCACCGCTTGGGAGCGCGGCGGAGCTCCCACCGAGGGTTCGGAGCCCACATATGGACCAGTTCCCGCTCACTGGCTGAGCGAGGTGCGGGCGCGGCACCGAGGGTTGCGATCCCGTTGCCGGTCCCGGTCCGGTACGGGCGCGACACTGAGGGTTGCAATCCGTTGCTGGACACGAAAAAAGATAAAAAGGAAAAAAAAAAAAAAAAACCAGAAACAAATACAGTAAATACACATATTAATCCGACCATACAAATAATCACTTTAAAGTCAACGGTCTTAATATATCAATTAAAAATCAGAGATTGCCAGAGTAGATCAAAGAACAAAACTCAATCATATGTTGTCTACCATAAGAAAGCAAGAGTAGCTATATAATTTCAAACAAACAGATTTCAGAGGAAGGAGAATTATTAGGGATAGAGAGGGGCATTACTTAATTATAAAAGTGTCAATACCCCAAGAAGACAAAACAATCCTTATTCTGCATGTGCCAAAAAACAGAGCATCAACATATACAAGGCAAAAATTGATAGCCCTGCAAAAAGAAATAGAAGAATCCACTATTATATTTGGAGACTTTAATACCATCTAAATAAATCTATGTCTCTTAAAGAAATTAAATCAATAATTAATAATACCCTTCTAAACCAGAATGCATCAGGCCCAGATGAGTTGTGAATTTTGCTAAGCATTCAAGGAAGAATTTATACCCATACTCTATGATGTGCTCCACAGAACAGAAGCAAAGGGAATACTTAACAAACACGTTCTATAAACATGATTACTCCGGTACCAAAACCAGACAAAATCATTACAAGGAAAGGAAACCACAGACCAATTATCTCTCATGAATGTCAATACAAAATTTCTAAACAAAATATTAAAAAATTAAATGTAATAATGCATAAGTAGAGTTATATGGCACAGCCAAGTGGGATTTATTTCAGATATCAAGGCTGGTTCAACATTTGACATCAAATCATGTCATTTATCACATCAACAGGCTGAAGAAGAAAAAATATATGATGCCATCAATAGATGCAGAAAATGCATTCAGTAAAGTCCAACATCCATTCCTGACAAAACTCACAGCTAACTAGAAATAGAGGGAAACTTCCTCAACTCAGTAGAGAACATCTACAGACGACCTGCAGAAACGTTGTATTTAATGTTAATGTTGAGAAACTAGAAACTTTCCCACCGAGATCAGAATTAAGGCAAGGATGTCCCCTGCTTACCACTGCTTTTCAACATTGTATTGGAAGTTGTAGCTAATACAATGATACAAGAAGACAAAATAAAAGATATACAGACTCAGAAAGAAGAAATAAATCATGCAGATAGCATGATTATCTATGTAAAAAGTCCAAAAAAGATGTTAACAAAAAAAAATCCTGGATCAAATAAGTAATTTTTGCAAGTTGCAGGATATAAGGTTAATGTATAAAAACTTAATCACTTTTTTATATACCAGCAATAAAATAGTACAATCTAAAATTAAAACACACTACCATTTACATTAGCATCCAAATAATAAGGTACTTAGGCATAAATTTAACAAAACACGTACAAGATCTATATAAGAAAATCTGCAACACTCTGATGAGTAAAATCAAATAACAAATCAAGAGGCAAAGACCCAGCAACAACAACAAAAAAACCCCCAAACAAACAGATGAACAAACAAAAAACCCATAGAGTGTGAAACACTAAGAGTAAAGTCTAACGAAAGCTATAGACTTGGGTCAAAGATGTGTCAATATAGGTTCATCAATTGTAACAAATGTGTTAATATGGTGTTGGATGTTGATAGTCGGGGAGGTTGTGTGTGCTTGTGTGAGGACAGGAGGTATGTAGGGACTTTTTAAACTTCCACTCAATTTTGCTGTGAACCTAAAAGTGCTCTAAAAAAAAGTTTATTAATTAAAAAGTGTTATTTGGCATGCATTTGTCTTTACAAACTAAGATATTTTGATGGAAACAAACACAAATATACTGGTAATAGTATTTGAAAGTTCTTGCATTAAATTTATGAATTAATTTTAGGAGAATTAATTCTACCAATGTATATGGTGTATCTTTCTATATGTTCTGAGGTTGTTTTGTGACCTTTAATAATATTTTAGTTTTTATTTGTGTTTTTTTGTAAAGACTTAATATGTTGAATTATATTTTTAAGTATGTTGAATGAAATTATTTTTCTCATTTTTATATCTAAGATCTTACTTTTTGCCTATAACATCCCTAAAACATTGCTGATTAATGAAAATTCACTTCACTTAAATGTAGTAAGGCTTATGCATGAGATTTCCAGTTTCACATCACATAACAGCATCTTTCCTTTTAAAGATGTGGAATGATCTTTTGAAGATGTGTTGGCAGAGTTTTATCATATTGGGTTTGTCTGACTGTATGTGATATGCACTCTACACAAATGACCATTATATGTTCCTTTTCTCTCAAAGCATGAGGGATAGCTTCAGGAATTAAGGATTAAATGTGGGTGGTGCCTCTCCTGAAAATACCTAGTAAGTCACTTTTCTTTTCTTTCTTTTCTTTTTGTTTGCTTTTGGTTACTGTTTTCGTGAATTTGGGCTCTTCCAAATTAGAGTTTTTAATATACCACGGAGCAGAGTTTTTTTATGAGAAAGCAGTGGTTCTACCAGGTGTGGCTTCACATGTCACAGGATGAACATGATCAAAATGGTGTCAGGGTACTGAAACCTAGTGAAATTGTTCTTATCTGCCAATAGCAGGGCAAGGAGAAATATGAAGAGAATAAAAAACTCCATGGCACACCTCATTATAAAGCATATCCAGATGCAGAAATCATGGTAAATTACTGTAGCTTTATGTAAGCAAAACTAACAAGATTTCAGATTCCTCAAGGATAAAATTTGGGTACAATTTGATAAAGAAGCCTAATTAGCAAAGGTCCTAGAAATTTTTGAATTGGTAAGTAGAAATAGTTACAAATACCAGCTAGACTAACGTATTAAAAAAAAAAAAAGAGGAAGAAGAAGAAAGAATGAAAGATACCACATGAATTCCTTAATTTGTCAAGTATGCATATATATTTTTAATGGATTTAATTAGCCCTTTTATTTCTGTTTTTCCTGATATTTTATAGCATGTGTGGATAATTAAATTTCAAATCTAGACCATGGCTTGCATTATTAAAATATGGGACTGAGACTAGAGTAAAAATAGCAATTATATGAAAATCCTAACTTGTGAATCTGATGCAGAAACTGATAATGTTTTGAATTGTCCCCCCTTGGGATTGAATATGAATTTAATATCCATTATAGAGGATCATTGCATTATGCTATTTTGGAGCTTATTAAGCACACAGAGATGTGAAAGTTAGAACTCCTTTCAAAAAGGATCTTCCTATCTGCTAGGAGTATGGTAAGCTGAGACCCCAGCTGTCCGGCTGTTCAGGGTCTGCCTCAGTTTTCAAACAAGGTCCTGCTCTTCTTTAGGCAGCTCCCAGTCAGCGACTGAACAAAGAGGTTAAGCACGGGCCTAGCCATTTCTGTCTAATGAGGTCCTCCTCTGATGGGAAGTATTTGTTCTGGAGATCCCACATGCACTGGAAGAGACTTTCTCAGGTTGGCATCATGGTCTAATGCCTCCACCTGGCCAGATCTGCTCTCTTGCCTGTTTTCTTTAAAGTCATTACTCCCTATAAACCACTGAGTGTACAACACCAACAGTGAAACTGAACTCAAATCCTCTTACAATCCTACTCCATTTCAGTATCTACTTACCTGAGAATACATTTGGCACAATTATTTATTTATAATCTGAGATTTGGAAGAAGAGTATGTACAATGACTGACAGCTAAAGAAACAGAAAATGTGTGTGCATGTGTGTGTATTTTTAAAAAGGTGATAAAAATCCAATCTCACAACTGTTTTGGTGGAAAGTAAAAATTCATTGTATTTAGTATTCATGGAATGAAAGGAAAAACCTTCTCTTAACAGAAGAATCAAAAGGGGAGAGGTCATTACTCTCTACCCCCATTCAACACCAAACAGGCAGGGTACTGATATAGGACCTAGGTTTAAACAATTCAGTTTTTCCGGAGAGCATGAAATTGAATCCAGAGTGGGTGACACATAGAAATAAATGATTAGAATTAATTCAAAGCTAAAGCAATTATAACAGTGTTGAAAGCCAAGTGCAGTAGTCTGTGGCATTAGGTGTTTCTAGCTATGATGTTTTCCTCTAGCAGTGACAGCAGCATTCAACCTAGACTCTTCCAGTTAAAACATGGTTATGGAGTTTATTGCATTTGTCTTAATTCCTTCCCATACACCAGACTTCTACTCCCATGATTCTATGCATCCCTAAAATCTTTCCAATAAATCTTTCTTCATATGTTTAATAGCATTAGTTTCTGTTGCATGCAGGCAAGAGATTACATTGATACAAATTTGAACATTATGCATATTCTCCTATCATCAAATTTCCGTAGTTATGTTTAAGTCCAAACACCACATCCTCTTTGACTTGTTCAATAAAGTAAATGGGATTAAGTCCAAAGGCTTTACTTCTCAATCAGCTTTGTTTCAACAGTTGCTGAAGTCTGAATTGCTTACCAAAGGAAGGAGGCAGCTTACTGAATACCTCAAATTGAAGTTCTTAAATACCAAGATTCTCAACAGCCCAACACTTCAGATTCCTAAGTACAATCAAAACTATCACAGCATTACAAGACACCTGTGATATTCAGAAAACTCAAGAAAGAATGACTAGAATCATTCTCCTTAACAAATAATGTTTTTAGAATCAGGACATAGAACAATACAGAAAGATATTAGTTTTTAAAAGTTGGTAACAGAGACTCAATGAAATCTGTGATGAGCAATAGATAGAGAAACCATGAGTGTCTAGAAAACACAAGCTTTAGTCTTAAGAATCCATGATAATTTACTAAAGAACATGATCTTCAAGAAATTGAACTCTATTGGAAGTAGTTTGCAATCAATATGGTAAGTGTGAAAGTTCATTTAATCACATTTGGGAATTTACAGACTCCTTCTGTGAATAGCAATCCTTGTTATTTGATATATTTATATTTTTAAAAAATTTTGGAAAGGTGCAACAGTAAACTCTGGTCTTACTGGTAGCTCCCATATTCTGTAATCTGCATATTTAGAAATTTGAGCCTTTTGTTTCAGGCAGTTCATTGCTAAATTGAGTGAGAATTCTGTCAGGTAATATTTTCTTTTTTCGCTGCACCATGCAGACTAAATTGCATTTGTAACAGCCAACTCTCCATTCACAGAGTGCCTTTATTACATATCCCAAATCCTGTATTTTCCTCTGTTTTTCTTCTTCCTCAGAAACCCAATGCATTTTTAACTCTGTGCTACAGTATGCTCCCTTTTGTATTTTTTGAGTGGAGTTTCTCAGATTTGGGGAGTGGAGTTTCTCAGATATATAACATATTCATGATAGGCAATTTCTCCCTTGAGAATCACATTTGATTCAGCATGAGGCTTATATTTAGTGCACTGGAAAAGAAGCTACTGTCAATGCTAATGCCTGCAACTGCCTGTGCACCCAAAGACCTAGCGGGAATCTGCTTCTGCCAAATGCCCTTCTATTTCACCTTTCCAAAGGTGTTTGTCATTCCAGGCCTTTAGAAACCATTGCTAATTCAAAAACAGGAGAAAAATTTCTTTCTGCCGCGTATTTTCTGTGGTTGTAGAAACACTTTCTATGTTTCATTTTCATCCATTTTTTTCTCTATTCTTTGTAGTCAGGAATAACTGAGTTTTAGAAATTTCTATCTTCTCTTCAGCTGGTCACATTTTTATTTTGCCTCATTTGTTATATAGAAGTGCAGTACCTTTTTCACTCTTCACATTGTTTTCTGTTCACAAGACTTTTTTAATTTTTCCTTTTTAGCCTAGCAATTTTGTTTTCCTATACTACCAGGCTAGGATTTAACCTATTTTTGTCCTCTGTTCTATACCTTAGTGTTTCTCTTACTTCCTGTTATTCTGTAACATTTTCCAGGCATGATCTCTAGGAACAAAGGTAATAAGTATATTACCATTTAAGGGCAGTGTCACCTTATAACTGATATAATAATGCTAGAAATATTGTGCATACATTTTCGTGGTATTGTCATCTACAATTTGTCTTCCTCTCCTTTTCCTGTAATCATCTAGTATAGCTGTTTTCAAATGATCTTATTATGGATTATTATTATGGGTTACATTTCTGAAGCTTTCAGAAAGTTCTTTTTAATAATTTCCTGGAATCCAGGCTGTCTCTGAGAAAATCAATCAAACTTTTTTTTTTCCTTTGAGTTATTGCCTCTCTTCTGTTAGATGTTCTCATGTATTAGTCACTGTTCATAACCCAATAAAAAACGCTGTCTCCTTTTTCAAGTCTCATTTTCCGAACATATAAATTGCATTGTTGTTTTATGCAAAAAAGAAATGACTATTTAATGAATATATTTGTATTCTACTAATTTCAGAGCAATTATCTTTTCTGTCTAGCCTCTTCTTATAGCTTAACATGTCTAAAATATTTTTAGAAAACTATTTTCTGACAGCAATACCTTTATCTCAGCTATATGTACTCAGATTCTTCTTGCTACTAATTTATTCATTGGTTAGTAAATGTGACTTGTATTCCATGCTTCTTGTATTTATTTATTTTTATTGTTAACATATATGACCTCAGAAAAATGTTTGACCTTAAGCTCTAACTGAATTTCTCTTGAGGGGTGTTGCATTATTTCTACCAGGTACTGAAAACAATAGCATCTCTAGAGCAGGTTTTAAGCTAACCTATCTGTCTATGGCTCTGGGGACTAAGAGTTATGATGAATTCTGGATTTAGATTTCCATGAGGAATCAGCTTGTATCCTAGCAGTTTCACTGGGGATGAAGAGAATGGGTTTTTTTGGCTTTTGTTTTCCAACCAAATCCAAGGTTGACACCAACAGTTTTTGAGCTGCTGTCTTAGTCTGTTCAAACTGCTGTAACAAAATAGCATAAAGTGGGTCGTTTATATATAACATAAATTTATTTCTCATAGCTCTGGAGGCTGAGAAATCTAAAATTACAAGTTCCATGTCTTCTGAGGGCTCGCTGTCTGGTTCATGGATGGCGACTTCTAGCTGTGTCCTGAAGTGGTAGAAGGGACAAGACAGATCTCTGGGACCTCTTTTTCATATACTTTAAATCATCTCTATACTACTTCAATACCCAAAACAATTTAAATGCTATGTAAATAGTTGTTATACTATATTTGGTTTTTTATTCATATTATTTTATATCGAAATTTTTTTTTTCAAATATTTCCTAGCCATTGAATCTGCAAATGCAGAACCTGTGGATACAGAGAACCGACTGTATAATACAGAGATATATGCATTAACTTGCTTAAAGTGCACTGTGAAGAGATTAGTATGACTTGATTGAGTTCGTTTCTGAGTTGCAGATAAAATCTTGAGTAAATATGAAGTAGTCAAATGCTAATTGAATTTAAAAGTCAAGTAAGGAAGTATGGAACTGATCTTCTAAGTTAAAAGATAGCCATGGACCAGAATACTGTTTCACGAGGTAATAATAGCAGGTGAACAATATGAACAGGGTAGAATAACCTTGTAGGAAGTGTTAAGAACATGGGCTTTTAACTGGCAACATTAGTGGAATGAATTGTCAGTAGAGTTGAGATTTTCTGTATCAGATAAAATTTACACACCATAAAATTCGCCATTTTAACCACTTCAAAATGTACATTTTAGTAGTTTTTACTGTATTAACATAGTCGTGTAACCATAATCAGTATCTAACTCCAGAGCATTTTCATCACCCACCAGAAAAACCCTGTACCTATCAATAGTCACCACCCACTGCTTCCCCAGCTCTCACTTTCTTTCTACATAGATGTGCCCAGTCTGGAGCTTTCA
>NW_007732055.1:29025-69288 GCF_000696425.1 Galeopterus variegatus | reverse complement strand
TTTTTCTCATATACTATCTTAGACAGTTAGAAAATCCCAATTATCACCTTCAACAGGATTTCTGAAAATCTTCAGCTATAATGACAAATTCATTATACACAAACTTTACTTTCCATATTACTGCAGAAAACAGTGTTGTCAAACTTCTGTCACCACACAATATGGGTCACTTTCCCCAGAGCTTTAAATAACAGTTGTTTTGTTGTGTTTCCAGTCTCCAGTTAGCCATAGTCACAAGGATATTCAGGCCTCAGAACATTGCCCACGTCTCATTCTCTCTCTCTCTCTCTAAATATACACATGACAGATATGGAGATATATATATATATATATATATACACATATACGTGTATACATATATATGGACTCTTCAAAAAATTCATGGAAAGATTCACGTTATCTTGTAATACAATTTCCACGAACTTTTTGAAGTACCGTCATATTTGCCTTTGAGCATTCTGCATTCTCTATACTTCCAAATCGCTGGGTGTTTATTGCCCTCAAATTCTGGAACTTATTTAAACCTACTAATCAATGATGATCAGAAATAATGCATTCCAACCAGTTGTATATGGCTAGTACCATCATTATGTAGTGTCATGCGCTGAAAATATTTGTATGTTAGCAGATATTTTGGTATCTGTGGTGATATGTACATGTAATGCATATAAGTCAGGATCTGTGAAATAGGGGTATATACCTGGAAGGATTTTGACAGTCCTCAAATTTTACCATGTGTCTTTGACTACTCTGTTACCACAGAAGAATATGTATATTCCCTGCATTGTTTAAAACTTAGCTTTATTATTAAACATATCCTTTCCAAAATGAAGTCATAAAGTGGTGACTGATTTATATAATTATATTGATCAAACCCTGAATTTTGTAGATAGGGAAACTATTGCCAAGAAAATTAAATGTTGTGCAGTCAAGGTCATAGTGAAAGCTTTAAGACTTGAATCAAAGTTTTCTGAGTCATGGTATAATGCTGTATCAAACCTTGCATATTCCCTCTCTGGCCAGGTCAGGACCAGTTCTTAGCTCATCCTTCCCACTTGACTTTCAGAGTGTCCATTAACCCAACATTCCATGTTCCCATCTTTACCACTTGTAAATCTTTCGTAAATGTTACTTTTACTTTTCTTTGACCTTTTCCTGCATGAGATAGAGTTTATAGACTGAGGCTTTAATCCTGGCATTCAACTTGCTGTAATTGTAGAGAAATAATATAACTTTTCTTAAAGCCCTATTTGGTCTGCTGTAAAATGAAGATAATAAATACATCTTTCTCCTAGGGTTGTTGTGAGGACAAAATGAAATAATGTATTAGAAAATGTCCTGTAAATTGTAAACAAATACAGTCATAAGTGATTGTGATTCTTTTCTTTCCTTTGTCTGGAAAATCATAGGTGCATTCTCATTCCACTTTAGCCATATAATATTTGTGAACATCACAATCTTACTTTAATACTAATTACAAAAAGTTAGAATTATTCAATGACAAAAACATTAACAATAAATATGAAACACTGACTTATTAGTGCTTTTTCACAAATGCTATTATGCCTAGAAAATGACCTCATAATAATTTTAGAGATATTGCTAGAATTCATATAAATTTAATACTTTCATAATTACAAATGGAAAAAGTATCAAGCTCAAGATCATTGCAACGCTGTGCTTCAAGTAATCAAGCAAGACTTGAATCTGTTAATAATTCTGGCTTTTTTTTTTGAAGTCTTTAACATTATGTACAACAAGCATAAAAAAAATAAAAATCAGTTCAAAGGAACAAATTCTCTTCCTCCCTTTAATAAATTAAACCAAGGTTTGTTTAAAATATAAGGATAAGTAAGATAAATACATTCTTGCGAGCAATACCACTAGAAGTCCTTGTCTCCTACGATGCAGATCTCACAGAAGAGTTTGGTGATTCTAACAATACTGAAAGAAAAGATAGGTTTCTTGACTTTTATGAAATTCATAGTTGTTAAATATTTCTTTATTGTAAGGTAATATATGTACTTGTTGAAAATCACAAAATATACAGATGTGAAATCAGATAAAATGAAAACATAAATATAAAAGACAAAGCAAATAGAAAATAAGTATGAACTTGGAGTAGGAAGAAATGTTTAAGAAGTACTCACAAAGCGAAAGCATAATGGAGAGAGAGAGAGATTTAAATTTCAAAATTAAAGATTTTTTTGGGCTGGCCCGTGGCTCACTCGGTAGAGTGCGGTGCTAATAACACCAGGGCCCCGGGTTCGGATCCCACATAGGGATGGCCGGTTCGCTCACTGGCTGAGCGTGGTGCTGACAACACCAAGTCAAGGGTTAAGATCCCCTTACCGGTCATCTTTAAAAAAAATAAAAATAAAAAAAATAAAAAATAAAAAATAAAAAAAAATTAAAGATTTTTTAATGAAGATACAAATGCCAAAAATAACCATAGCTGGCTAAGTGGACAAGATAGTTGTAGCAGCTAAATATAACACAGGATGATAACCAGAAAAGCAAAGAATGGCAGTAAATAAACAAGGAAAGGAAAATCAGTAGAACAATAGACAAGTCTTATGCATAAACAAACTACATAATAAAATATTTTAATGGCTAATACATGCAGAAAGGGATGGTCAGTTTCATTTGCAATCAGAGAAATTCAAATTAAAACAATTATGTTCCACATTATATTCATTACATAGAAAAATATTACAAAGTTGCCTCCTAAAGCATTGTTGTAAATGTAAGAAGGTGGCAAGGCAAATTTCTTGCACTGCTGTTAGTGTCAAAATGCATCCAGATATTCAGAAGCACATGATAGTAGTACTTAGTGAAATTAATCATGTTTACATCTTATGATGCAGTATTTTATTTGTGGAATGTACAGAATTTCTAGTTAACTATCTCTCAAAAAAAAAAAAAAAAAAAGAAAGAAAAGAAAAACCCTAGAACTTAATGGCAAAACAACAGTACCATTAAATTGTGAAAGGTTAAAGGGGATCAATTTATAAACTTTTCCACTCACAATTACCTGAAGTGGCTCAAAGGCGGGGACTATAATCATGTAAAGGCACATTCTTTCACAGGTCTGCTTGTTGCTGGCTATCCACTGAGAAAGTACCTGCAGCCGCAAGACACAGCAACTACATGTGGTTTCTCCATGTGACACGAGCTCTCTCACAGTATGTTGGCTCCATCCTAAGAGTTTTCCAAATGAGAGCACAAAGTGGAAGTAGCATTACGTTTTTAATCCAGCCTTAGAAGTCAAGCTACGTCGCCACACCACATTCAATTTATTAGAAGCCAGTCATGCCTGACTCGTGTAAACATATGCAAGAATACATACAAATATGTGTATTTTAAAGTATTTTTTATTGGAATGGAATCATTCTGCAATGTATTATTTAGTGTGAAAATATGCCACTGATATACATACAAATATTATATGTATGTTTGTGTGTATATCTAGTGCTTTTATAAAATTTTTAGCAGATTATTATAAGCAAGCAAACAATTTCATTGTAATTTAAATTATTACCAGAGAGCTGATTGGAAAATATTTATCTTAAATGTAAATCATATTTCCTTTACAACATTGAATGCAAGCATTTTTAATATGGTTTTTATTCATTTGAATTTATTCTAAGTGAATTGCTCTTCAAGAAATAGGAATTTTTTTTTTCTTTTTTGACCATTTACAAGGGGTTATCAGCGGGAGCGCCGCCGCGCTCCCATGCGGCGCACTGTAGCAGTGCGCCACCGGGCCAGCCCCGTTTAGGTGCTAATTTTTTAAAAATTAAAAATCTCTTTTCTTAAATGTATCATTATACAATGGAATTGATTTTCATGGCCTTTTATCAGAAAACAAAACAACAAAAAAAATCCTTTTGTTTGGAAAGAGCAACTTTTCTAGTTATTAATATAAATATCACAAACATGTATTTATCCAAAATATAGATTCAGTATGCCTTGATTTGCTGTTCTATTTTATGGACCTATTCTTTCTATTTTTACTCTAATACTTTTTAAAACATAATGACTTCTTAGTGGGTACTTATGTCTTGTCATATGGGGCTCTTGCCACTATTCCTCATTTGTATGCTTTTAAAAAACATCACTTGGGACTTGTGGTTTGATATGTAAGGGTCTTAGAAGAAGCCACTCTGCTCTAAAAATAAGTAAAAAGCTGAAGGAACTGAAAATCAACAACTCTTCTTAGATCCATCAAAGGAGTGAGGTTATAGGACAAACCACTGCCCCTAAATTGCTGAAACAGACAGGCAGATACAGAGAATCACAATTTACCAGAGCAGAAACTGATGAGCAGAAACCTGTGTGAAAATCAGTGTAGGGATATTAAAAACTGAACTGTGATTGACAAATCGCTAGAGGCTCAGTGTGGGCAAGTATGAGGATTAAAAACTTCAGGGGGACTCAATCGTAGAAAAACTCCTACACTTTTGTGAATTTTACCTCCAGGAGCTCCACCATGTCTCATAGGGAATATCAGAAAGAAATGCCCTCATGTTTCCAGCAAAGATAGAGGAAAAGGAAACTTTCTGAAATATGCCAGAGTAGTATGCTCTTCATAAAAAGGGCTGACGTCAGGAGAAACTACTTTACTACAGCCTAACCTGCTGCGATTTTATCAGCACCTTTTTCTCTACCTGCAGGAAGAGAAATGATACCCCACTCCAGCCCCCTCTAGCCATGTGGTATGGGGCGGGGGATGAGAAGTTAGGACGAAGTTCACAGTCTCGAGGTGCAGACTCACCAAAACCAGAGACCCAGCAATAGTTAGGAGTGGGACTATAGAATGCTTTTTCTTCCCACCCTCCTCACCACTAAAGGACTATTTTCTACAGTTCTTTTTACCAAGTATAACATGTCCACCTTTCAACAAAAATTCAAAGGCACACTAAAGGGCAAAAATAAATAAATAAATACATAAATACATAAATAAATACACAGTTGAAAAAGACTGAACAAGTATTGGAACCAGATATGGCTGAAATGTTAGGGCAGGGAAGGGAAAAACAAATAAACAAGCAAAACTATTATTAATATGCTAAAGGAATTAATAGTAAAAGTATTCAAAAGAGGAGACACATAATGTAAACAAAGACATGGACATTTTAAGAAATAATTTAAAAGAATTTCTGTAAACCAAAAACATTGTCACAGAAGGTAAGAATGCCTTAGTGGGCTGATTGGTAGACTGAACACAAAATTTCTGAGCTTGAGGATATCACAACAGAAACTTCCAAAACTTAAAAGCAAAGAGAAAAATGGCTGGGAAAGAAATAGGACAGAATATCCAAGAACTGTGGAAGAGCTAGGAAAGGTATAATACATACGTAATAGAAATACCAGAGGAGAAGAAAGAAACAGAAGCAACATTTGAAACAAGAATATCTAAGAATTATCTCCAAATTAATGTCAGACACTAAATCACAGATCCAGGAAGCTCAGAGAACATCAAGCAGGATAAATGCCAAAATACCTACATCTAGGCATGTTATCACTAAATTTCAGAAAAAAAGATTAAGAGAAAAACATGTCTTAGCTAAAATAAAAAAAATTTATTTCTCTTATTCTTAATTGATCTAATAGATAACAGTATGTTCAAAATAATAATAGCAACAATGCATTTAATTATATATACACATATATATTCTTATGTATAAGTGAAATTAATGACAGCAATGATAAGAGGAATGGGAGAGAAGAATTAGAAACATTTTGTTGTTATAAGGTACTTGCACTACCTGTGAAGCATTATTTGAAAGTAAAACACAAAACTACAACTTATATTCTAAAAAAGAAGAGCAAATGGAATCATATAAAATCAATTAAAACCACAGAAAGTAGAAAAAGTGTGAAAGACACAAACATGAACGAAGAACAAGGGTAACAAATAGAAAACAGAAACAAAGGGCCGGCCCGGTGGCGCACTGCTACAATGCACCGCTTGGGAGCGCGGCGGAGCTCCCACCGAGGGTTCGGAGCCCACATATGGACCAGTTCCCGCTCACTGGCTGAGCGAGGTGCGGGCGCGGCACCGAGGGTTGCGATCCCGTTGCCGGTCCCGGTCCGGTACGGGCGCGACACTGAGGGTTGCAATCCGTTGCTGGACACGAAAAAAGATAAAAAGGAAAAAAAAAAAAAAAAAACCAGAAACAAATACAGTAAATACACATATTAATCCGACCATACAAATAATCACTTTAAAGTCAACGGTCTTAATATATCAATTAAAAATCAGAGATTGCCAGAGTAGATCAAAGAACAAAACTCAATCATATGTTGTCTACCATAAGAAAGCAAGAGTAGCTATATAATTTCAAACAAACAGATTTCAGAGGAAGGAGAATTATTAGGGATAGAGAGGGGCATTACTTAATTATAAAAGTGTCAATACCCCAAGAAGACAAAACAATCCTTATTCTGCATGTGCCAAAAAACAGAGCATCAACATATACAAGGCAAAAATTGATAGCCCTGCAAAAAGAAATAGAAGAATCCACTATTATATTTGGAGACTTTAATACCATCTAAATAAATCTATGTCTCTTAAAGAAATTAAATCAATAATTAATAATACCCTTCTAAACCAGAATGCATCAGGCCCAGATGAGTTGTGAATTTTGCTAAGCATTCAAGGAAGAATTTATACCCATACTCTATGATGTGCTCCACAGAACAGAAGCAAAGGGAATACTTAACAAACACGTTCTATAAACATGATTACTCCGGTACCAAAACCAGACAAAATCATTACAAGGAAAGGAAACCACAGACCAATTATCTCTCATGAATGTCAATACAAAATTTCTAAACAAAATATTAAAAAATTAAATGTAATAATGCATAAGTAGAGTTATATGGCACAGCCAAGTGGGATTTATTTCAGATATCAAGGCTGGTTCAACATTTGACATCAAATCATGTCATTTATCACATAAACAGGCTGAAGAAGAAAAAATATATGATGCCATCAATAGATGCAGAAAATGCATTCAGTAAAGTCCAACATCCATTCCTGACAAAACTCACAGCTAACTAGAAATAGAGGGAAACTTCCTCAACTCAGTAGAGAACATCTACAGACGACCTGCAGAAACGTTGTATTTAATGTTAATGTTGAGAAACTAGAAACTTTCCCACCGAGATCAGAATTAAGGCAAGGATGTCCCCTGCTTACCACTGCTTTTCAACATTGTATTGGAAGTTGTAGCTAATACAATGATACAAGAAGACAAAATAAAAGATATACAGACTCAGAAAGAAGAAATAAATCATGCAGATAGCATGATTATCTATGTAAAAAGTCCAAAAAAGATGTTAACAAAAAAAAATCCTGGATCAAATAAGTAATTTTTGCAAGTTGCAGGATATAAGGTTAATGTATAAAAACTTAATCACTTTTTTATATACCAGCAATAAAATAGTACAATCTAAAATTAAAACACACTACCATTTACATTAGCATCCAAATAATAAGGTACTTAGGCATAAATTTAACAAAACACGTACAAGATCTATATAAGAAAATCTGCAACACTCTGATGAGTAAAATCAAATAACAAATCAAGAGGCAAAGACCCAGCAACAACAACAAAAAAACCCCCAAACAAACAGATGAACAAACAAAAAACCCATAGAGTGTGAAACACTAAGAGTAAAGTCTAACGAAAGCTATAGACTTGGGTCAAAGATGTGTCAATATAGGTTCATCAATTGTAACAAATGTGTTAATATGGTGTTGGATGTTGATAGTCGGGGAGGTTGTGTGTGCTTGTGTGAGGACAGGAGGTATGTAGGGACTTTTTAAACTTCCACTCAATTTTGCTGTGAACCTAAAAGTGCTCTAAAAAAAAGTTTATTAATTAAAAAGTGTTATTTGGCATGCATTTGTCTTTACAAACTAAGATATTTTGATGGAAACAAACACAAATATACTGGTAATAGTATTTGAAAGTTCTTGCATTAAATTTATGAATTAATTTTAGGAGAATTAATTCTACCAATGTATATGGTGTATCTTTCTATATGTTCTGAGGTTGTTTTGTGACCTTTAATAATATTTTAGTTTTTATTTGTGTTTTTTTGTAAAGACTTAATATGTTGAATTATATTTTTAAGTATGTTGAATGAAATTATTTTTCTCATTTTTATATCTAAGATCTTACTTTTTGCCTATAACATCCCTAAAACATTGCTGATTAATGAAAATTCACTTCACTTAAATGTAGTAAGGCTTATGCATGAGATTTCCAGTTTCACATCACATAACAGCATCTTTCCTTTTAAAGATGTGGAATGATCTTTTGAAGATGTGTTGGCAGAGTTTTATCATATTGGGTTTGTCTGACTGTATGTGATATGCACTCTACACAAATGACCATTATATGTTCCTTTTCTCTCAAAGCATGAGGGATAGCTTCAGAAATTAAGGATTAAATGTGGGTAGTGCCTCTCCTGAAAATACCTACTAAGTCACTTTTCTTTTCTTTCTTTTCTTTTTGTTTGCTTTTGGTTACTGTTTTCGTGAATTTGGGCTCTTCCAAATTAGAGTTTTTAATATACCACAGAGCAGAGTTTTTTAATGAGAAAGCAGTGGTTCTACCAGGTGTGGCTTCACATGTCACAGGATGAACATGATCAAAATGGTGTCAGGGTACTGAAACCTAGTGAAATTGTTCTTATCTGCCAATAGCAGGGCAAGGAGAAATATGAAGAGAATAAAAAACTCCATGGCACACCTCATTATAAAGCATATCCAGATGCAGAAATCATGGTAAATTACTGTAGCTTTATGTAAGCAAAACTAACAAGATTTCAGATTCCTCAAGGATAAAATTTGGGTACAATTTGATAAAGAAGCCTAATTAGCAAAGGTCCTAGAAATTTTTGAATTGGTAAGTAGAAATAGTTACAAATACCAGCTAGACTAACGTATTAAAAAAAAAAAAAAAAAGAGGAAGAAGAAGAAAGAATGAAAGATACCACATGAATTCCTTAATTTGTCAAGTATGCATATATATTTTTAATGGATTTAATTAGCCCTTTTATTTCTGTTTTTCCTGATATTTTATAGCATGTGTGGATAATTAAATTTCAAATCTAGACCATGGCTTGCATTATTAAAATATGGGACTGAGACTAGAGTAAAAATAGCAATTATATGAAAATCCTAACTTGTGAATCTGATGCAGAAACTGATAATGTTTTGAATTGTCCCCCCTTGGGATTGAATATGAATTTAATATCCATTATAGAGGATCATTGCATTATGCTATTTTGGAGCTTATTAAGCACACAGAGATGTGAAAGTTAGAACTCCTTTCAAAAAGGATCTTCCTATCTGCTAGGAGTATGGTAAGCTGAGACCCCAGCTGTCCGGCTGTTCAGGGTCTGCCTCAGTTTTCAAACAAGGTCCTGCTCTTCTTTAGGCAGCTCCCAGTCAGCGACTGAACAAAGAGGTTAAGCACGGGCCTAGCCATTTCTGTCTAATGAGGTCCTCCTCTGATGGGAAGTATTTGTTCTGGAGATCCCACATGCACTGGAAGAGACTTTCTCAGGTTGGCATCATGGTCTAATGCCTCCACCTGGCCAGATCTGCTCTCTTGCCTGTTTTCTTTAAAGTCATTACTCCCTATAAACCACTGAGTGTACAACACCAACAGTGAAACTGAACTCAAATCCTCTTACAATCCTACTCCATTTCAGTATCTACTTACCTGAGAATACATTTGGCACAATTATTTATTTATAATCTGAGATTTGGAAGAAGAGTATGTACAATGACTGACAGCTAAAGAAACAGAAAATGTGTGTGCATGTGTGTGTATTTTTAAAAAGGTGATAAAAATCCAATCTCACAACTGTTTTGGTGGAAAGTAAAAATTCATTGTATTTAGTATTCATGGAATGAAAGGAAAAACCTTCTCTTAACAGAAGAATCAAAAGGGGAGAGGTCATTACTCTCTACCCCCATTCAACACCAAACAGGCAGGGTACTGATATAGGACCTAGGTTTAAACAATTCAGTTTTTCCGGAGAGCATGAAATTGAATCCAGAGTGGGTGACACATAGAAATAAATGATTAGAATTAATTCAAAGCTAAAGCAATTATAACAGTGTTGAAAGCCAAGTGCAGTAGTCTGTGGCATTAGGTGTTTCTAGCTATGATGTTTTCCTCTAGCAGTGACAGCAGCATTCAACCTAGACTCTTCCAGTTAAAACATGGTTATGGAGTTTATTGCATTTGTCTTAATTCCTTCCCATACACCAGACTTCTACTCCCATGATTCTATGCATCCCTAAAATCTTTCCAATAAATCTTTCTTCATATGTTTAATAGCATTAGTTTCTGTTGCATGCAGGCAAGAGATTACATTGATACAAATTTGAACATTATGCATATTCTCCTATCATCAAATTTCCGTAGTTATGTTTAAGTCCAAACACCACATCCTCTTTGACTTGTTCAATAAAGTAAATGGGATTAAGTCCAAAGGCTTTACTTCTCAATCAGCTTTGTTTCAACAGTTGCTGAAGTCTGAATTGCTTACCAAAGGAAGGAGGCAGCTTACTGAATACCTCAAATTGAAGTTCTTAAATACCAAGATTCTCAACAGCCCAACACTTCAGATTCCTAAGTACAATCAAAACTATCACAGCATTACAAGACACCTGTGATATTCAGAAAACTCAAGAAAGAATGACTAGAATCATTCTCCTTAACAAATAATGTTTTTAGAATCAGGACATAGAACAATACAGAAAGATATTAGTTTTTAAAAGTTGGTAACAGAGACTCAATGAAATCTGTGATGAGCAATAGATAGAGAAACCATGAGTGTCTAGAAAACACAAGCTTTAGTCTTAAGAATCCATGATAATTTACTAAAGAACATGATCTTCAAGAAATTGAACTCTATTGGAAGTAGTTTGCAATCAATATGGTAAGTGTGAAAGTTCATTTAATCACATTTGGGAATTTACAGACTCCTGTGAATAATTGCAATCAATATGGTAAGTGTGAAAGTTCATTTAATCACATTTGGGAATTTACAGACTCCTTCTGTGAATAGCAATCCTTGTTATTTGATATATTTATATTTTTAAAAAATTTTGGAAAGGTGCAACAGTAAACTCTGGTCTTACTGGTAGCTCCCATATTCTGTAATCTGCATATTTAGAAATTTGAGCCTTTTGTTTCAGGCAGTTCATTGCTAAATTGAGTGAGAATTCTGTCAGGTAATATTTTCTTTTTTCGCTGCACCATGCAGACTAAATTGCATTTGTAACAGCCAACTCTCCATTCACAGAGTGCCTTTATTACATATCCCAAATCCTGTATTTTCCTCTGTTTTTCTTCTTCCTCAGAAACCCAATGCATTTTTAACTCCGTGCTACAGTATGCTCCCTTTTGTATTTTTTGAGTGGAGTTTCTCAGATTTGGGGAGTGGAGTTTCTCAGATATGCCCAAATCCTGTATTTTCCTCTGTTTTTCTTCTTCCTCAGAAACCCAATGCATTTTTAACTCTGTGCTACAGTATGCTCCCTTTTGTATTTTTTGAGTGGAGTTTCTCAGATTTGGGGAGTGGAGTTTCTCAGATATATAACATATTCATGATAGGCAATTTCTCCCTTGAGAATCACATTTGATTCAGCATGAGGCTTATATTTAGTGCACTGGAAAAGAAGCTACTGTCAATGCTAATGCCTGCAACTGCCTGTGCACCCAAAGACCTAGCGGGAATCTGCTTCTGCCAAATGCCCTTCTATTTCACCTTTCCAAAGGTGTTTGTCATTCCAGGCCTTTAGAAACCATTGCTAATTCAAAAACAGGAGAAAAATTTCTTTCTGCCGCGTATTTTCTGTGGTTGTAGAAACACTTTCTATGTTTCATTTTCATCCATTTTTTTCTCTATTCTTTGTAGTCAGGAATAACTGAGTTTTAGAAATTTCTATCTTCTCTTCAGCTGGTCACATTTTTATTTTGCCTCATTTGTTATATAGAAGTGCAGTACCTTTTTCACTCTTCACATTGTTTTCTGTTCACAAGACTTTTTTAATTTTTCCTTTTTAGCCTAGCAATTTTGTTTTCCTATACTACCAGGCTAGGATTTAACCTATTTTTGTCCTCTGTTCTATACCTTAGTGTTTCTCTTACTTCCTGTTATTCTGTAACATTTTCCAGGCATGATCTCTAGGAACAAAGGTAATAAGTATATTACCATTTAAGGGCAGTGTCACCTTATAACTGATATAATAATGCTAGAAATATTGTGCATACATTTTCGTGGTATTGTCATCTACAATTTGTCTTCCTCTCCTTTTCCTGTAATCATCTAGTATAGCTGTTTTCAAATGATCTTATTATGGATTATTATTATGGGTTACATTTCTGAAGCTTTCAGAAAGTTCTTTTTAATAATTTCCTGGAATCCAGGCTGTCTCTGAGAAAATCAATCAAACTTTTTTTTTTCCTTTGAGTTATTGCCTCTCTTCTGTTAGATGTTCTCATGTATTAGTCACTGTTCATAACCCAATAAAAAACGCTGTCTCCTTTTTCAAGTCTCATTTTCCGAACATATAAATTGCATTGTTGTTTTATGCAAAAAAGAAATGACTATTTAATGAATATATTTGTATTCTACTAATTTCAGAGCAATTATCTTTTCTGTCTAGCCTCTTCTTATAGCTTAACATGTCTAAAATATTTTTAGAAAACTATTTTCTGACAGCAATACCTTTATCTCAGCTATATGTACTCAGATTCTTCTTGCTACTAATTTATTCATTGGTTAGTAAATGTGACTTGTATTCCATGCTTCTTGTATTTATTTATTTTTATTGTTAACATATATGACCTCAGAAAAATGTTTGACCTTAAGCTCTAACTGAATTTCTCTTGAGGGGTGTTGCATTATTTCTACCAGGTACTGAAAACAATAGCATCTCTAGAGCAGGTTTTAAGCTAACCTATCTGTCTATGGCTCTGGGGACTAAGAGTTATGATGAATTCTGGATTTAGATTTCCATGAGGAATCAGCTTGTATCCTAGCAGTTTCACTGGGGATGAAGAGAATGGGTTTTTTTGGCTTTTGTTTTCCAACCAAATCCAAGGTTGACACCAACAGTTTTTGAGCTGCTGTCTTAGTCTGTTCAAACTGCTGTAACAAAATAGCATAAAGTGGGTCGTTTATATATAACATAAATTTATTTCTCATAGCTCTGGAGGCTGAGAAATCTAAAATTACAAGTTCCATGTCTTCTGAGGGCTCGCTGTCTGGTTCATGGATGGCGACTTCTAGCTGTGTCCTGAAGTGGTAGAAGGGACAAGACAGATCTCTGGGACCTCTTTTTCATATACTTTAAATCATCTCTATACTACTTCAATACCCAAAACAATTTAAATGCTATGTAAATAGTTGTTATACTATATTTGGTTTTTTATTCATATTATTTTATATCGAAATTTTTTTTTTCAAATATTTCCTAGCCATTGAATCTGCAAATGCAGAACCTGTGGATACAGAGAACCGACTGTATAATACAGAGATATATGCATTAACTTGCTTAAAGTGCACTGTGAAGAGATTAGTATGACTTGATTGAGTTCGTTTCTGAGTTGCAGATAAAATCTTGAGTAAATATGAAGTAGTCAAATGCTAATTGAATTTAAAAGTCAAGTAAGGAAGTATGGAACTGATCTTCTAAGTTAAAAGATAGCCATGGACCAGAATACTGTTTCACGAGGTAATAATAGCAGGTGAACAATATGAACAGGGTAGAATAACCTTGTAGGAAGTGTTAAGAACATGGGCTTTTAACTGGCAATATTAGTGGAATGAATTGTCAGTAGAGTTGAGATTTTCTGTATCAGATAAAATTTACACACCATAAAATTCGCCATTTTAACCACTTCAAAATGTACATTTTAGTAGTTTTTACTGTATTAACATAGTCGTGTAACCATAATCAGTATCTAACTCCAGAGCATTTTCATCACCCACCAGAAAAACCCTGTACCTATCAATAGTCACCAATTTACACACCATAAAATTCGCCATTTTAACCACTTCAAAATGTACATTTTAGTAGTTTTTAGTGTATTAACATAGTCGTGTAACCATAATCAGTATCTAACTCCAGAGCATTTTCATCACCCACCAGAAAAACCCTGTACCTATCAATAGTCACCGCCCACTGCTTCCCCAGCTCTCACTTTCTTTCTACATAGATGTGCCCAGTCTGGAGCTTTCATCTACATAGAATCATACAGTATGTATCTTTTGTGTCCTGTTTCTTTCACATAGCATAATGCTTTTAAGGTTCATTAATATTGCAGTATTTATCAGTACTTTATTCCTTTTTATAGATGAATATAATATTTCATGATATGAATATACCACCTTTTATTTATTCGTTAATCAGTTGATGAACATTTGAGTTGTTTCAACTTTATCATTATTATTAAAATGTTAGTATAAATATTCATGTGAAGTACTTGTGTGAACGTATATTTTTTAATTTTTTTGTTGTTGTTGTTGAAGCACAATTGATTATACATATTTTGGGGTACAGCATTGACTACCCTCAACTGTACACAACATGTGATGATCAAATCAATATTATTAGTATATTCATGTAATAAAATAGAAATTATACTTTATGCCCTTTATCCAGTCTCTCCCAAATCCCCCTTTCCCCCAGCCCCACCTCTAGTAACTGTGGATTTGTTCTCTCCTTCTGAAAGTTCAACATATTATTATGGTCTTTTCTTTCTTTCTTTTTTCAATGTGGTTTTGATTTGTATGTCCCTGATGATTGGTGATGTTGAGCATTTTTTCATGTACCTGTTGGCCATTTGTATGTCTTCTGTTGAAAAATGTCTATTCATCTCCATTGCCCATTTATTAATTGAATTATTTGTTTTCCTTCTGTGAAGTTTTTTGACCTCCTTATATATTCTGGATATGAATCCCTTGTCTGATGGTTGACTTTCTGTTCTGTTGATTGTTTCCTTTGCTGTGCAGAAGCTTCTTACTTTAACATAATCCCATATGTTTATTTTTTGTTTGTTTCCTGTGCTTTGGGGGTCTTATTAATAAAGTCTTTTCCCAGTCCTACTTCCTTCCCTATAAGTATGTGGGTTGATTTCAAGGTTATCTACGATTCTGTTCCATTGGTCCAAGTGTCTGTTTTATGCCAGTACCATGCTGTTTTTGTTACAACAACTTCATAATATAATTTGAAGTTGGGTAGTGTTATGCCTCTGGCTTTATTTTTTGTGCACAGGATTGCTTGGACTATTCAGCATCTTTTGTTTTTCATTATGAATATTAGGATTGTTTTTCTATTTCTGTGAAGAATGTCATTGGTATTTTGATGGGGATTACATTGAATCTGCAGATAGCTTTGGGTAGCATGGACATTTTCAGTGTTGATTCTTCCAATCCAAGAACATGGAATATCTTTCCACCTTTTTGTGTCCTCTTTAATTTCTTTCAGTAGTGTTTTGTAGTTCTGAGATCTTTCTCCTCCTTGGATAAATTGATTCCTCGGGGTTTTTTTTTTTTTTGGTGACTAGTATAAATGGGCTTACTTTCTTGATTTCTTTTTCTGCTCATTCATCATTAGAACATAAAAAATGCTACTGATTTTTGGGTTTTGATTTTGTATCCTGCAACATTATTGAAATTGTTAATTAGCTCTAAGAGTTTTTTAGTAGAATCTTTAGTTCTTTCTGTGCATGGGATTATGTCATCTTCAAACAGGGACAGTTTGTCTTTGTCCTTTCCAATCTGGATGCCTTTTACTTCTTTTTCTTGCCTGATTGCTCTGGCTAGTACTTCCAATATTATGTTACATAGAAGTGATGAGAGTGGGCGTCCTTGTCTTATTCCTTTTCTTGAGGGAAACACTGTCAGCTTTTCCTCGGATGACATTGGCGATTGATTTATTGTATATACCTTTGTTGTCTTGAGATACTTTCCTTCTATATCTAATTTGCTGAGAGCCTCTATCATGAAGGGATGTTGAATATTGTTGAATGATTTTTCTGCATCTATTGAGATAATGATATGGTTTTTGTCCTCGATTTTGTTGATGTGGTGTATCATATTTATTGACTTGCATATGCTGAGCCATCCTTGTATCCCTGGGATGAATCCCAGTTGCTCAACATGTATAATTTTTTTGATGTGTTGCTGTATTCTGATTGCTAATATTTTGGTGAGGATTTTTGTGTCAACATTCATCAAGAATATTAGCCTTCAGTTTTCTTTTTTTGTCATGTCTTTGTCTGCTTTTGTTATAAGGGTGACACTGGCCTCATAGGATGAGTTTGGGAAAGTGGACTCTGTTTCAATTTTTTGGAATAATTTGAAGATAATTGGTATTAATTCCTCGTTAAGGGTTTGATAGAATTCAACAGTAAAGCTATCCAGTCCTGTACTTTTCTTTGTTGGGAGACTGCTGATTACTGCTTCAATCTCATTGCTTATTATTAGTCTGTTCAGGTTTTCTGTTTCTTCTTGGTTCAGTCTTGGTAGTTTGTATGTGTCCAGAAATTTCTCCATTTCCTTCAGGTTTTCATATTTGTTGAGCATGGCCTTGTAACCTTAAGAACAAGGGTTCAGATTGAGATGCCCCTACTGGCTAGCCACCAATAAATAAACAAATAAATAGATTGATAGATAAATAATAAATAAAAATTTCAATAATTAAAACTATATTTTTAATTTTCATAAGTTTTTATATATAAGTAGAGTTTTTGTTGTAGGGCAACTGTCTGTTTAATTTTGAGAAACTGCCAAACTGTTTTCCAAAGTCACTGCACCATTTTACATTCTCATCAGAAATGTATAATTGTTCCAATTTCTCCACATCACCACTATTATTGATTGTTATTAATATTATTATTATTACTACTTCTACTGTGGCCACAGAAGTGGGTATAAAGTGATATCTCATTGCAATTTTGATTTGCATTGCCTTTTTTAATGAACTTGAGCAACTTTCCATGTCAGTGTTGGCCATTTGTACATATTCTTTGAAAAAGTGTTTATTCAAGTCCATTATTTAATTGGGTTCTTTGTTTTTTTAAGGGTTAAATTGTGAGAATTTTTTATATATTCTGAATACAAGACCCTTATCACATCCATGAGCATGAGTTACAAATATTTTCTCCCAACTTTCAGATTTCTAAGGAAATTTTCTAAGAAAAAAAAAGCAACTTCTTAGTATCCTTCAATATACAAAAGTTTGTTTGTTTTTAAAGTTGGAAACATCCAATTTGTTGAAAACCAATTGACCATCAGAATATCAGTTTACTTCTGTAGTGTTGATTATATTCCATTGATCTATATGTAGATCCTTATATCACTATAAAGCCTATTTTGATTACTGTATGTTTGTGGTACATTTTGAAGTTGAAAAGTGTGAGCAAACCAATGTTGTTCTTCTTTTTCAAGATGATTATGTTTATGTTGGGTCCCTTGCAATTTTATATGAATTTCAGGAGCATCTGGCAAAAAAAAAGACAATGGAATTTTGATAGACATTGCATTGAATCCACGTATCAATTTGGGAGTACTGACACCTAACAATATTAAGTCTTCTAATCCATGAACGTAGGATCTCTCTGTATTTATTTAGGTCTTCCTTAATATCTTCCAATAATGTTTTTCATTTTCAGTGTACAAGTCTTACACTTGTTAGGTTTATTCCTAAGAATTTTATTATTTTTGTTGCTGTTTTAAATTAAATTACTTTTCTTCCATTTAGTTTTGAATCACTCATTGTTAATTTATAGAAATGAAACTGAATTTTGTATACTGATCTTATTATATACTGCAATTTTGTTGAATTTGTTTCTTAACTATAATATTCTTTATATGTGTGAATTATTTAAAGTAGTTTTTACATCATGATCATGTTATCTGCAAATAGGAAAAGATTTACTTCCTTTTTTCCAATTTTGATGCCTTTTTTATTTTTTTTTTTTTCTTGCCTAATTGTTGTTGCTAGAACTTCCACTGCAGTGTTAAATAGTAGTGGCAGAACTCATACTTGTCTCATTTCTGATCTTTGGGGGGAAACTTTTAGCTTTTCACTCTTGAATATGATGTTATCTGTGGGTTTTTCATAAATGTCCTTTGCTATGTTTAGAAAGTTTCCTTATATTTCTAGTTTGTGTTGGATTTTGGCAATTTTTTCATGCATTTATTGAGATGATCTTTTTTTGTTGTTATTTGCTGTGCTACTATTATCATGGTGCATTATATTGATAGATTTTTATATTTTTAACAAGTCTTGCATGCCTGGAATAAATTTCACTTGGATATGGTGCATAATTCTTTGATAAACTACTAGATTCAGTCAGCTTACATTTTGTTGAAGATTTTTGCTTCTACACTTATAATGTTTTTTCTTGTTTTTTTTGTTTGTTTGTTTGTTTTTATGACATCTCTATTTATCTTTGATATCAAGTTATAGCCTCATAAAATGAATTAGAACATGTTCTGTCATTTAGTATGTTTTGGTAAAATTTAAGAAGTGTTGCTCTTAATTCTTTTTTAAAGTTTTTATAGAATTTAACAAGGAAATCATACAGAGCTATGGTTTTCTTTATGGATAATTTTTGATTGTGGTTCTAGTTCTATTCAAATTTCCTATTTCTTCTTGAGTTAGTTTTGATAGATTGCACCTTTCTAGAAATTCATTTCTTTTATCTAGGTTATATAATTTGTTGTCATACAATTGTCTATCGAGTCCCCCTGTAAATATTTTTATTACTGTAAGGTCATCCATAATACCCCTTTTTCATTTATTATTTTAGTCACTTGGCTTTTTCCTTTTTTTTTCTAGATCGCTTTAGCTAACAGTTTGTCAATTTTGCTGATCTTTCAAAGAACTAACTTTCGGTCTTGTTGATTTCTTTGTTATTGTTCTATTATTTATTTTGTTTATCTCTACTCTAATTACTATTTATTTTCTTCACCTTGCTTTAGATTTAGCTTGCTCTTTTTTCTATTAATTAAGGTGAAAAAGTAGGTTATTGATTTGAGATTATTTTTCATTTATTTTACTTTTTGGTGTTTCATTGGTATGGGGATTTTTTGACCTCGGTGTTACAAGGCTGTGCTCTAACCACCTAAACCAACCAGCCAGTCCACATTTTTTATTTTTTGTGTAGGCTTTAAGAGTTATAAATTATCCTCTGAGCATTGCTGTCACAGATTCCCATTAGTTTTGTAATGTTGCATTTAAGTTTTCATAATCTATATGTATTTTTAATTTCTTAATTTCCTTTTTGATTTCTTATATGACCCATTCATTATTTGGAAATGTGATGTTTAATGTCCCCATATTTGTAAATTTCCCCATCTTCTTTCTGTTATTGATTTTTAGGTTTCATTTTATCACAGTTGAAGAACATACTCTGTATAATGAAAGTTGCTTTGCATTTATTGTTACTTGTTTTGTGGCCTAACATATGGTCTATCCTGGAGAATGTTTCATGGGCCCATTAGAAGAATATGTGCTCTGCCATTGTTAGGTGGTGCGTTTAACTTATGTCTGTTAGGTTTAGTTATTTCATATTGTTGTTAAAGTTTTCTATTTCTTTGTGGGTATTCTGTCTAGTTGTTATAACTGTTATTGCAGGTGGGATACTGAAGTCTCCAACTATGGCTGTTGATTCAATATTTCTCCCTTCAATTCTATCAGTCTTTGCTTCATTAATTTTGAGTCTCTTTTGTTGTTTGCATATATTGTTATACCTTCTTGATGTATTGACCATTTTAGCATTATGTGTTGTCATTGTTTGTTTTTTGTAACTACTTTTGTCTTAAAGTCCATTTTGTCTGATATTAGTATAGCCAGCAAATCTCTGCTTTGCTTATACTTTGTGTGGAATATCTTTTTTCACTCAACCTATTTGTGTTTTGAGTCTTAAGTGAGTCGCCTTTATACAGCATATAGTTGGATATTAGGTTTTATAATCATTTCTGGCAATTTCAGATTTTATTGGAGAGTTTAATCTATATCACATTTAATGTAATTATTGCTTAGGGACAAGTTACACCTGCCATTTTGTATATGTTTTCAACATATTTTGTACTTTTTAAAAATTTTTTCCATTAATGAATTATTTTGTGTAAAATAAATACTTTCTACAGTTTCAGTTTAACTCACTTGTTTTTTGTTTTTTTGTTTTACTTTGTATTTTGATTTATTTTCTTAGTGGTTGCCCTAGGCATTACAGTTAATATTATTCATTAACGCATTGGGAAATAATATGAGTGGCTGGGGGAAAAGGTGGACTTGTATCCACAAATGTGTTGTTCTAATGACTTGATTATTAAAAATCTTCCTCTTCTAATTTTACTCCTTGGTAAGCATTCACATAGTGCACAAACATCTTCAGCTTTACACTTGTTCTCTGGTCATTTCTTCTCAGCAAAATTACAACCAGGTGAACTGTCTGAAGTTCTGTCTACTCGGAGGAATCCCCTTAGCATCCTTCAGGAATGTCCCAGAAAGACCGGGATTTTAGTCTGCAACTGGCCACTTTTGGGTGGTGCTTACATATTATGCATAAACCATCTGTAAAACAGGCCCAGTTTTTGTTTTGCTCTGTCAACTGGTCATAAAGAACTTTCCATGAAGTCACAGGTATACGCTAGGAAAAAGAATATAACGTAGTAGGAGTAGAGACCATAGGTATTTGGGTTAGTTCTTCATACAACTTACTGTGCCTTTGGGGCCTCTTGACCCTGATCTCACATGTACCACTTCCATTTCACCACAAATGCTGCTGTATATGTCTAATTTTATGGCTTGGTTAGTCAGAAAACACCAAGTTCATGATAGGCAGTTCAAGTCTCATGATAACTTCATGGCCCATGGTTAAACATTCAGTCTCTATTAAGACCCAATAGCAAACTAAAAGCTATTTATCAAAAGGAGAGTGGTTATACACAGAGAACGGCAGGGCTTTGCTCCAATATCTTGTGTCTGCCCTGTGATTCACCTATAGGGATCTGCCAAAGGCTCCAAGCATCATTCTTATCTGCCATTGACACATTAAGCACCACAGGATATGCTGAATTATATGGCCCAGTTGGCATAGCAGCTTCCATGGCAGCCTGGAACTGTCACAGAACCTTCCCTCGTTCTGAGCTTCACTCAAAACTTGCAGCTTTTCAGGTCACTCAATAAATGAGCCAGAACAGCACACCTAAATGAGAAATATATCACCTCCCCAAACCTGAAGAATCTCACAAAATTACAAAAATTGTTTGTTGGTTTGTTTTTGGTTGTAGGAGTAACCTGATGCAACAACTATCCTTCACCTTAGAAGGTATATCTCAACATGTCCCACAACACTGGACCCCAAGAAATTTCACTAAGGTAGAAGGCCCTTGAAATTTGGTCAGATTTATTTTCCACCTTCTGACATGCAAATATCTTATCAACAAATATAAAGTAGTTGCTACTTCTTGTTTACCAGGTCCAATCAACATAATGTCACTAATACAATGGACCTGTGTGATGTCTTATAAAAGATGAAGTTTACCAAGGTCTCTTTTTACTGAATTATGATATAGGACTGGAGAATTGTTATCCTGTTGAGATAAGACAATGAAAGTGTATTTCTGGCATTACTATCTGAAACTGAACTTCTTATGGTGGTCTTTATGAACAGCTACTGAGAAAAAAAAGCATATTCTAGATCAATAGCTATATAGCAAGTACTCGGGATGTGTTAATTAGCTCAAACAATGAAATTGCATCTGGTACAGCAGCCACAATTGGAATCATCACCTGGCTAAACTTACCACAATCCACTGTCATTTTCCAAAATCCATTTGTTTTACATACAAGTCAAATGAGTGTGTTGAGTATGGATATAATGAGAATCACTACTCCTGCATCCCTCAAGTCCTTGATGGTGATGCTAATCTCTGCAATTCCTTCAGAAATGTGGTATCACTTTTCATTTATTATGTTCTTAAGTAGAAGATTGCTCTAGTAACTTCCACTTGGATTTTTTTACTATAATATCCCTCACTCCAAAGGTCAGGGAACCAGTGTGTACGTTATATCAATTGATTGTATACATACTCTAATTAGGTATTCCGCAATGGCGAGAATAATCACAGGATGTGTTCACACACTGGACATACTAGGAGATAGATCTCAGCCAAAACTCTATTGATTACCTCACCTCCCTAACTCCCTACTCTGACCAGAGGATTACAGTGATATTTTGGATCTTCTGGAATCAATGTTCTTTCAGAGCCAATGTCCAATAATTTTCCAAAAGTCTGATTATTTTCTTTTCCTGAATTCATAGTTATGCTGGTAAAGGCCACACATCCTTTGGGGAAGGACTGGGAGAAATATTAACAGTATTAATTTTTGGCAGTGTAACACGGTACTTCTTCAAGGATACTTGGCATTCTTTAAGTGGTTCTGGGTCTATAAACTGGCTCAAGTCTGGGACTTGATTGAGGGCTATGAATCCTTGTTTGATTCATGACAAACTTTAACCAAGTTTTTCCACGTATATGGATTACATAAGAATTTAGTAGGTACCTATCTATTTCACTACTAGGAACATCATGACTAACTAGCAATGTCTCTGAACTGCTTCAACCTTGCTGTCTACTACAGTAACCGACTCTGCCTTTGGTGATTATTTGCTACCACTTGGCCCCTTCTACTTGAGGATTTAATTATTTACACTGCATTTAGATTTCCCAATTCAGTGGCAGCAGTTCTCACTATAATTTATAACCTACAAAAAAGCAATCACAGAGCTCTTTAAAGATGCTGGTGCTATTCCCACAAATTCATTTCTTACAGTTATGGTGAAAGTTGTGTCCTTTGTACCCTCCTGGTATCAATGAGCAAGTCTTATATAATAATATCACTCTAACATGCCATTCCTTCTAAGTATTTGGATCCCCTTCCTCTACAGTATACCTAGGCTGGAACTTCAACTTCATTTAGTATAGGTCACCTTTTGGTCCATGTTTTAGCCCGCACACCAAATAAATTGGTAGAGCCCTTTTTAACCCACTGACTTGCAACATTAAATTCAGAATCTCTGCTTGGTGGACACATATCACTGTATTTGGCCTGATACAACTTTATGTTCCTTCTACCATTGTCCCCCACCGTTAGCATCCATTCCCAGAAAAGTGGCCCAGATCTCTATCAGTATAAATTGGAAAAACCATGTAGTTCTTTTAAAGTACAGTGCATTTCCTCATGGGTCACATTTTGTATCTCACCTTTCAAGGACCTGCTGGTACTTACATCTAGTTATATGACTAAAAGCAAAGAGAGACTTTGAGGGTGGCTCCTGAGGAGCATCAACAATCTCTTAAGGCAACTGTAATAAGAAAGGCCATTATAGTTTTCTTAAAGTAGGGTTAATCTTCTCAGACAGGGCTGGAACGGCTGCTTCTGCTGGAATGGAAGACTCAGTAGAATACAGGGGCTCAATGTCTCTAACCTCATCAGGATATTCACATATGTCTTGTTTCCATTTTCAGGATCCCATTTCTTCCTATTCAATGTCTTCACTTTAACATTAGATACCCTACAAGGTTGGGAGTATAATTTGTGCTGCAATTCTACCACTCACAGGATGAGAATCTGGGTTTAGTTTTCATCAATCTCAGCTCTGTAGCTACAAGAGATAAGAATTTTTTTCATGGCAGAAATGGAAACTCAAATCATTTATGCAGTGCTTGAACTGTGATTTGAATCCCTGAACTTATCCTTTTCTTTCCCTGCTTTGTCTAGTACAATTAGAAACAACTAGCCACTGTATTACACTAGTTAGTTTGAGAAAAATGTTCTAAGCTATTAAAACATAGTCACCAGAACTATGCTGCTTAAACGTATTTAGTGCATCTGCATTGCCACATGGTGCCAGAGACAATCAGTGCGATCTTACTGCTGGAAATAGAATTATTAGTACCTTTGAATTTAATCAGATTAGAAAGCTAATTCCAGAAACCCTAGAACCAATTCATTAAACTCACCCTTAAGATTCTATGCCTCTAGCACCATTCTCAGTACCAAAATCTACACTGTTAAAGGTTCTCCTAAGATGCAGAACTAACAGGATGTGTGTATGTGTGCGTGCGTGTAGAGAGAGAGGTAAAAAATTGCAGACCTGGGAGGGTCCACTAGAGGTGCCTCAAATTGAAGCAAAGGGGCTGGATCTTTAAATCCTCCCATCTCTCAATGATTTGTTGCAGGCTACCCACTAGTAACTTTGACCAAAGGAAATTCCCAATGATAGATGCAGATGCAAGAATTAAAGAAAAAAAAAAGATTTTCCCAGCAGTCCCAGCAGAAAATGCATGTGTGTTGGCCATTAGTAGGGAATCAAGATAGAAAAACCCAGTGTATACTACTTACATTAAATTACATTAAATAGTATATATGATGTTTGTCGAAGTCTGTTCTAAAGAATGCATTTTGTCAAGATCAATACAATCCATATTTTTATTTGTTTTATGATATTGTTTATTTAACCATTTAAGAAAATTTAGATCATGATGCATGGGATTCATTTTTGCATACTTTTTTGTATATTTTTGTGCTTTTACTTAATCTATTGTTTCATCACTTTGCTACTTTAGTATTATTTTACCTAGTCCATCTCTGTCCAAACTAGGAATGAGGGAGGCATGTTAAGTGAGAAGCAGTACACTGAAAATTGTTTTTGAAATAACATTACAATTGATTATAGTTAGATTCCCTTAACATAATGTTTGTGTGCAGCCACTGACCATAATAGCAGGTTGGATAGATTCTTTGTCATCCCACGCATTTCAGTCCCTTTAGAAAATAAATAGCAATGGCAATGGCAATGATATTTTTTGTTCTTTAGAAAGAGAAAATAACAATGCTCCACCTCAAATCACAATTCTCTTTAATCAACATTGTAACATAGGGGGAAAAAGCCGGTAGAAAGATCAATGAATAACATCCAGTTAGAGAAAATTGAAATCCACAAATATTCTGTTCAATGAGTGTCCTTGAGTAAATTTATTTTACAAGTATTTGCAGGATAGAAATAGAATCGATATTCTAGAATTATCATATAACTCTGGCATTTAAAAAACAGCCTCACATTAGTTCTTGCTTGCAGTGAGCAGTTGCAATGTGGAGCATTTGAAAGATATTTACAAGAACTCTACGTTCTTTATGAAATCATTTTTCTATAGCCAAGTTCATCACGTAGAAGACTCAGAAAAATTGGTATGCTTCCTACAAAGGCACCTTGGTTGTAGCTTTTAAGATACTGATTTTCTTTCATATGGATGGGATTACTAGATAACCACTGTAGGTAAAGCATGCTGTAAAAAATAGAAATTTTTACAATTTATTTTTATTTATTTTTCTACCCTTTACTTTTCCACTATGCCTCCTTCTCATAAACTAAGCCCACTTTCAAGACATTTGTATATTTGATGAATGTGTGAATGGAAGGTATGAAAAATACATTTGAGAGCAAGAGTACTATTTGATTCTTTTCTGGATATACTCATATTAAAATTTTAACAGGGCACAAAATATTAAGCTTAAAGAATAAATGGCTAATTGTGCATGCCAGTCATCAGATACAGTGAGGAATTATATCAGAAACATGAGTTATTTTTTGCCTTCCCCATATTTCTTAAATCAAATGTATAAGCAGCTGCTCTATTAAAAGGTGAGGTTTGCCCATGCATACCCATTTCCAAATCTGTATGATTTTGCTGAACTCACAATCTGAGCACAAACCATACCTAGAATTTTCTCTTTTGATTTCAGTTATCTTCATTTTCAAATTAAAAAACACAACAATTACTCTTAAAATACAAGTATTGAATAAGAAGTCAGCTACACATGTCTTTTACTGAGGAGAGGAAAAACAAATCATTTAATTAGGAACCTAGACCATACAAGAAATTTTACTATGGCATAAAAATATTATTACCATTACTAATGATTGGCTATATTTTATTTCTTCTTGAAATTTTATTATAGCACCTTCAAATTCATTTTTTTCAAAACACTTGGGAGCATACAAATAGAATTTTAGAACTATACTTTACTCTATTTTGAATCTTTTGTGATCAATAAAGGCATTTAGATAAACATCTAACGTCTTTGTCTTATGTTTGATATCCTCTCAGTTGATATAATGTTATAAAACTACTATTCTTGCTACTGGTGAATTCCCTAAATTGGCCTAAAACATGTATTTGAGTGATTACACACACACACATACATACATCTGAAAAATATTTAAATATTCTATTGATCATTCAAACACAGTCAGTGCAATTATTTAAGACTGTGTCAACTTAGCTATATTTGAACTGCATTTTCCAGCATTCTCTTGCATGTATGATTTAGGTTAGATTTGTTCATAGAGAAATCCACATGATAAAGCAGCAGCCATGAAGCTCTGCTGACTATTGTCTGAGTCCTTGAGGAATAGGTGCAGAGTGGCCTGCCAACACCAGTTTATTCATTTTTTTCCTTTTTCACATCATGCTCTAACTCCTAACTGCTGGTCTTCCTAACCAGAAATGATTCAAACCCACCACCAGATATTTTGCAGCAAAATCACAGAGGGAATAACAACAAATAAAGACTTTCCTCAGGTCCTTTCCAAAACTTTACTTCTCTCAATTGCACAAGGTCCAATTTCAATTCAAAAAAAATCTTATTTCATTTAATATTCCATGAAATTCATAAAGTTTTAAATAAAGTACAGGTTTTTTAGTCTTTGGTGAACATCTATTTGATTACGCACATTGAGTGTGTCTGTTGAAGAGGGACAGGAAGTAAAAGGAATAGTTATGTATTCTAGAACCAGTGTCTTAGGATGGTGATATTAAAGATTTTATAATTCACTGAGGTCCTAAAAAATCTAAAGCAAGATTATCTGGATGTTTCCACAAAACCTAATTTCTGAGATTTTAAATATGTACTGAGGAGCCCCAGTGTTCATATATAGGCTAACATGTAGATCTGAACATGATGGACATAGTGCCGATAGTGAGGTTATTCTTGATTGACAGAAGAGTGGCACAGTCAACCCCAGTCTATCCAGCAAGTCATTAGAATAGCCTAGACAAGCATCATCATCTGCAAGTCTTCATTGAAGGCTTCCCTTTAAATCAATGTCAGCAAACTAGTTCATTATATATTTTCAGCTTTGGGGATCATACAATTTATTTTGCAACTATTTAGCTCTGCCACTATAGCATGGAAAATAACCTTATGCCATACCTAAAGTGATGGCATTGGCCATGTTGGACCTGTGTAGATCCCTGCTCTAAAGAATCATTGAAGAAGTTCAATCTTTTTAGTCTTGCAACCAATGTTAGAAATTTTTCATGAGTTTCAATTGTTTAACTGTCTAGGGGTGATCATATGATTGTAGAATGGAGAGGACAAAAAAAATGGCCACATTCGTAGAAAATTAAAAATAAAGGCTGGCCAGTTATCTCAGTTGGTTAGAGTGTGGTGCTCATAACACCAAGGTTCAGAGCTCAATCCCTTACCGCCAGATGCCAAAAAACAAACAAAATCTAGACTTAATAATGCCTGAAATGAGGCCTTCATTTAGGTGGATATTTTAGAGCTGAAGAAAAAGAAAATGCATGAGCAAAAATCTATGGCTTTCGCATTAACCTACCAAAGACCCAAATTAATAAAAAATATCTGAAGTATTTCCACAAAATATATTAAGTTAGAAAAATATAAAACAAAAAGTGTCAAATTAAGAAGAGTATTGGATAGTTACGAGCATATGGGGGGAGAAGAAAATCAGTGATTACAGTCTTATGATTCAGTTTATCTATTTGAACAAAACTTTCTGACTTAAGTGAGAATACCCCACGATATGGTTAAAATTTAATTTAATTTATATGCATGCACTACTTATTAGCTTTGTTTAAACTATCTATCATCTATTGTCTATCTAATCACCTACTGTCTTCATCTATCTATTGTATCATCTTTCAAACTATGTGTCCATCTGCAATTCTCGTGGCTAAAAACATTTCTTGCAATGATTTTTACAATCCTCTCTTTTCTTTTTTTGAGACTTTATGTATCTTTGTTATTGAGCACTTATTATTTCTTATCTATGTGAGCAGACCTCTTTTTCTGAATGCATTGAATGGCCATTCTTTAGAGATACGTACCGAAAATGCAAGTAAACCCTCTACAATATGAAAGAATGATACTTGGTATGATTTCTGGTAATTCTGTAGGTCATCTACATCTTTCATAAGGACAAGATCTAATTCTTGATATTATTTTTTTTCTAGCCATTTCTTCTTATTTATGACTGATACCCATGCAAGATTCTTAATCTTAACAAAGATACCTTACAGTAAAACTTAGCTTAAGGAGCTAAGAAGATGAAGATGTTTTACACTTTTGATCAGGAATCACAAACTGAAAATTGCAAGAAAAACCTTGGCTGCAGATGCTTTTTTTTTTTTTTTTTTTTCTTTTTTAAAGAAACCCAGAGTTTCATGAATCCCCCACACTGCTATATTCCCTGCAAATCTTGTTGCATTAAATCTAGACTTTCATACATATATTTCCATATATCTTTATCTATCTATCTAGCTAGCTAGCTAGCTAGCTAGCTAGCTATATATGGACTACCTTGCTCACATCTGCACTTAATTTTTTTTTTTTTTTTTTTTTTCTTTTTTAAAGAAACCCATAGTTTCATGAATCCCCCACACTGCTATATTCCCTGCAAATCTTGTTGCATTAATTCTAGACTTTCATACATATATTTCCATATATCTTTATCTATCTATCTATCTAGCTAGCTAGCTAGCTAGCTAGCTATATATGGACTACCTTGCTCACATCTGCACTTAAATGTCCCACGTACTGTTGACTATTTTATGCAACTATTCCTAAGTTTTTAAGAATCATTGGAAATTTTGCTGAAATCACATGTATAAACTGCAATTATTTAGGAAACTATAGTGTTCTAGACTGTACCATAAATTTGCTGTGCTTTACAATATTTGTGATCTTCCTTCTACTAGTGTTTGGATGGATTAAAACAAACATCTAAAATATGCAATTCCTGTGAGCATAGTAATTTGAAATGAATAAAAGTAGGTGTTTCTGGTAAAGTATGTAAATCATAAGCCATGTATTTCTTCTATTTTTTATATTCATATTTGATGCAAAAACATCAACACATTACTATTATCAGGGTGTTGATAGTGATAAACGATTGGTGTTTTTTTTTGTTTTTTATTTAGTTTCTTCATTTATATATGTAAAAGCTTGTCAGGAATTTACTGAATGAGAGCATTCTCTTACACGTGTAACAATTATTAGGCAAAAGTTTCAAATATTTTGTTTTTAAAAATATTCTGAGTTAAACTTATTCCTCTTGAGAGCATTATGTTTATTTTTGTATTTATCAATTTCTTACATTAAATTGGTTTTGATAATTTTTTATTTTTAAATTTTTTTTAAACCTAAAATGATTTAACTCAATTTTCAGAAGTGGTACATTAAATCATTAATCTGTCAAAGAAGACTTTCAATTCTGCCAGACATTCTTGAATATAAATAATTATTCAGGGAATACCTTCTACTATCTAACTTATTGCTAAAGGATGTCCCTCTGCCAAAGAATAAAATGAAGTAACATATTTTGGCAAACTCTGAAAGGAGAAAGAACTTCAAGAATTTTAAATGCATTTTATTATTTGAGGATAGTTGGCACCTATCATTTTTGTGTTATTTTCTTTCTTATAGAAAAGAAGAAATTTCTTTTGTGTTTGACAGCTTTCTCAAGGTCAGTAGAGTGATTCTTTTCACAGTAGAATTTCACATATTTTGATTTCCAAGGACCAAAAAAAAAAAAAAAAGACTACGAACCTTAGTGTGTTTACCTAGAGATCTGCTTTCGGGTCCTCTACCAAGCCCCACTTCTCAGAGTTTCTTAACTCTGCTGGCCCCAAACATTATGTAGCAATGACAATGATACCAGTACACATAACTGGAATAAAGAGAATTGAGCAAGTCTTGGAATTAGTGAATTTGGCTCCAAATGAAACTGAAACAGGACAGGGTGAATCAAAGCGGTTGAGCGGAGATCAAATCTTAAGGCCAAGGCAAAGCCTCTCTAAAATGGCCTAGGCCTGCAAAGTTATGTAGCAATTTCTGAGATGGTGCTATGATGAGGACCAGCCTATGGATTTGAATGAATGAGGGAGTAAGGTGAGAAGAAAGCATAATTTATAAATTATTTTTAGGCAGAGGAATACAGAACTTAAAATATACAAATATATGTCTGTGGGATGGGAAAAAATTCATTTGATATGAAATTATTTTAAAGGCTATTTTATTGTTTTACAGTAAAATAAGAATGTCACTAATCTACATTTTGGATTTAAATTTTATTAGTTGTTGTTTGTGATGAATTTAGGTTAATAGACTTCATAGGTTTTGTCCCTCTTTAGTGACATATCTGTACCAATGCAAGATCAAAAGAGTAAAACTATGAGAATCATAAATATTTATTTTTCAGGGTTTTTTTTTTTAACTATTACCTCTTAAAAAACCATAATTTTCCACCAATGGAATATTTTTGTCACTCACTAAATTTCTTGTGCTCAAAATCCTTTAAGTACTGAATAATAGGGCCCATCTGGTAATTTCAAAACAACAGGAAATCTTCAGTGGTCTCAGGATGCATTCCCAAATTGTCAAAACATGATACATTTTAACGTCTGTGAACATTACATGAACAGCAGCAAAAATATTTTGTAGAAGTAAAATGAGGAAAAATAGATACAAAGAAAATCAGCAACCTAAAAATGATGATGTTATTTGATTTTTTGTTTGTTTTGTTTTGTTTTGGTGGCTGGCCAGTACAGGGATCTGAACCCTTGACCTTGGTGTTAATAACACCACACTTGAACTAACTTGGCTAACTGGCTACCTCTGATGTTATTTGATTTGATAACTTAATCATTTAATCTGCTTAGTGTATATGTCATACTTATTCCATATGGCCTCTTAAAACTTATTACTACAAAGAACATAAAAAGGTTAATAGCTCTAGAAAATTTTAAAAGTAGAAGTAGACATGTTAGGTATGGAACTATTTTAATAGCTTCAAAGTCTGCAAAGAAGACTTACCTAACATCCGAAGTACATGTTCAGTGATGTCGGTTTGGCAGATTGAAAGTGGCCATCATAAGAGTATGCATCATGGAAATTGATAAATGTTAAGAGAAAATCAGGGCTTTTATATATACACACACATATATTTTTTTTAACTTAAATTCTGAGTGTTGTTTATTGAATGTTTACCAGTATACCACTCAGATTACCTGTGAAAACTAATGTGATGCATCATGGAAATTGATAAATGTTAAGAGAAAATCAGGGCTTTTATATATACACACACATATTTTTTTTTAACTTAAATTCTGAGTGTTGTTTATTGAATGTTTACCAGTATACCACTCAGATTACCTGTGAAAACTAATGTGATAAAAAAAATGAACATTATTTAGAATTAACTTAAAAAATTTTTATTTGTTGCTACAAATGGGGTAAGAACATGAAACTGCTTTCCATTCAGCATGTAAAGATATCTATTAAAAGACAAAGTATTACACTAACCAACTTGTCTCAAGAGTAAGGTCAATAACAGCATTCTTTTAAAGTACTACTTAAAATTTCCTCATGGCAAGGTAATGGTAAACAATAAGAAAACAAATGTGTGAGTTAGTTTCTTCATAAAAGCCTCTTTGAGCAAAAGAAGTCAACAAACCTTTACAGATTAATTCCTTTAAGTGTTATTTAATGAAAATGTCTTCAGAAGTGTTCATGAGAAGACTAATGAGACAGTAAAGCAGCAGAAAGAGGGAGAGCCTCTTGCTCCTGTAGCTATCAGACCTAGGGGTGGATGGTGTAACGTGCTCTGGAGATGATGTAATAAATATATGTTGCATTTGTCGGAAGGCAGATAGTGCACCAGGTGCCACTTAAACCCAAGAAGGCAGAGGGTGCCACTTAAACCCAATGGCTGGCCTAGTGCTGTACAAACCCAAGAAAGTAGATGGCTTGACAGGTGCCATATAAACCCGAGAAAAGAGTAACTGAGTGAATGCAGTTTTTTGAACTGTGGGTGAACACTGCAGAACTGCCCGAGACTGTGAGTGAATAGCCGGTGTAAGCCGAGCTAATTCAAGTAATTCAGGAGCCAGGGATGGGGCAGCTAGAGGCTAATAGCCAAGACAATGAAAAGGCCCTAAGGGCATTTCAGAAGTTTAGTAGAGCACCCCTCCCATCACAGAGGCCTAGGAGAACTGAGTTTCTCTGGAGGACAGACCTGGGGCACTGCTGCCCTCGGCAAACTGCTCCCTGCACCCCAACCTCTCTGGCTGGAACAATCCTGCCTTAGCACCTCCAAAGAGCAAAAGCTGAAAACCTTGGTGGCATTCACGTTGTGTTAAGTTTGCAGGCCAGCTGTATGTGGGAGCAGCAGAGGCGTGGCAACCTCCACCTGGATTTCAGAAGATGTATGAAAAAGCTGGGGACTCAGGCAGAAAAGTGGGGTTGGAGCCCCCATAGAGAACCCCCATTGAGGAAATGTCTAGTGGAGCCAAGATGCAGGACTGCCACCAGGAGCCCAGAACTGTGGGGCTGCTGGCAGTGTGCAGTGCCAGCCTGGAAAAGCTACAGGCACCAGGGCAGCTCAATGAGCTGCACTTGGCAGAGCTGTAGGAGTGAGGTTGCCTAATGTTTTAGTGGTCCAGGTGCCCCAGTGTGCTTAACATTTGCCCTGTTTAGGTTATGGACTTGTTTGTGGCCTGTTTTTTCCTTTTTATTCCTCCCTTCTGGAATGGGAATGTGTGCCCAATGTCTGTTCTAATGTATCTTGGAAGTAGATAAACTTGTTTTTGACTCTTTACATGTTCACAGCTGGAAGGAGTTTTGCCTTTAGTCTCAGATGAGAATTTGGACTTTTGAGTTGGTTCTGCAATAAGCTAAAGACTTTTGGGGCTGGGATGGAATGTGTAATATGTGAATGTAAGGGTCATGTACCCTGCTAAGGGAACAACATGGGATATTCTGAATGCATAGATTGTATGGGAAAGGACCTTGAAGGGGTGGATTGTTGGGAAAATAGAATAGTCAGGCTCCCTTGTCGGATCTGCCGCCAGCTGACCTGAACAGCCCTAGCCTCATTATAAGTCTCTCCCTTGGTGGGTGAGCGAATTGCCTGGATTCCTCTTTCCCTCTGGTCCCCATTGGAAGGAGACGGGGGAAGAGAGCCATGAAGAGAGTTGAGTACAGCTGCAGGCCCCAACCAGCCCGTTAAAGGACACTCAGATGCGGCAGGGATTCTGTCGAGCAGTTCCGTTTATTATCACACAAGCACTTGCTTTTATAGGTAGATGGGGAGGGGAGGTTTTAACATAATCCTATCAGCTTAAAGGTCAAGAGCATGCATCCTGTCTCAATGCCTAGCTATTGCAATCACGCAGTGTTCACGAGCGCAGAAGGGCATATTTGGCCAATAAGAGCTAAGGCAAGGTTTTCACAGATATTCCCACCCTACTTCCTCCTGGCGCCATCTTAGGCTGACAAGTTAATATGCCCTTGTGGGCCCATAATGGCACTGCTTGTAATGTCACTTAAGGTGGCGTTAGTTTTTAAGGCCCGACAGCTCCCTCACCTCAGGTCAGGTTGGGTGTGCTGCAGTGCATTCTTTGTAAGCAGGTTGTGTGTGTGTGGGGGGGTGGAGTTAGTGCACATGCGAGGTGCTGTGGCCTGGCTGGTGACTGCCCTGGGTGTCTGCCACATGCAGCCATGCTCTCCAACCTTTGGCTTCCAAGGACCTGTTTACAGGTTACCTAGCTTATAGACCTACGTGTGAGGGGTCTGGTGACCCAGCCTGGCATGTGAAGGGTTTGTGACCCAGTCTGTGAATGGGCTTGAGGGGCCTGGGAGCTCCAGACCCAGCCCTAGCTCTACAATTGGCCCAGTAGGTGCAGGATTAAGGGCAGGTAAAAGAGCTCAACAATACTTAAAGTTCAGTACAGAGTGTAGGCTGGCACAAGAGAGTGAGCAGCCATCTGCTAAAAGTAAGTTTGATATAAAAAGAAAGCATACACACCTCAGCCAGAGAATTATGGTTTGGCCCCAGGAAAATGAGTGACAAACACAGCAAGTTTAATACAAAAGTAATAAATACACATTTACAGACAGAGAGCAGGCTGGCCTCAGGGTGAATGGCAGCCTGCTGAAGGCAAGTTTGATGTAAAAAGAAAGGCGGAGTATAGGCTGGCTTCAGGAGAATGAACAGCAGCCCCACCTTCTGCCAGGATTCCACTTTCATAGTTTTGCTATCTGATACATATTCATGCTATCAAAAGAATATAAATTCCATTTTACTGAATATGCTGGGCTATTAGGGTTATATAACTCTTCACTGCTAAGCATGTCCAGCCACTGGATTTGCATAAGTCAGCCTCCTGAGGTCTCAATTTTTCTGTGCTGGTTCTGCAAAGAGGTCCAACAAGCAACAGTAACTCGCTTCTATGGGAGGGCCTGAGAATTGGGGCGTGGCTTGAAACTCAGAGAAGTGTCCTGAAACCTGAACCCAGGGGAAGTGAGCACCTCCTATCTCAACCCTACCAGTAAAAAATGAATAAGCATAAATCGGAAAAAAATAATTGAATTCACAGTGTGGTGAGCAGTCCACATTGATAGGGAGGAGGGTGGGATCATTTGGAGGAGGTAGAGCAAGGGAAGAGATGAGGCAGAAATTCTCCACTGAAATATATGGGTTTTAACCTCAATTAAATGAAAGATTCAAAACATTAATATGTCTCTCATCCTGGGGCTAGGATACATCCCCAATAGAATGAACACTTCTGAAATTACAGGATTTAAATTGGGTGGAAAATGCCTATTAATCTTTTAGATAAAATTTGAGATTTCCTATATCCTCTGAAAAGCCATTATGAAGTAGAGCATTTGCCTGCCTGCACTGAAGCAAAGATTAGCAGTGATGGGAAAACAATAATTAAATCACAGCAATCATTAGCTTTTATTTTTGCCCAGAATTTGTGATCTAAAGCTCTGTTTTCACATCTATTTATTGTTGTTGCTTTCTAAATGCTATATTGACAACATAGTTTGAATTCGACTAGCTAGAGTTAGGCAAACTTTTAATAAGCCAGAGAAGAAAGGTGTAATGGAGAATTCTTCTACAGAACCTCAACCTTTGCTTTCTTTTCCTGGCCTGACAGTCAGTGCATCCCCTCCCAGTTCTGCCCTATAAATTAGAAGCACTTTTATCTGAAGCTGTCAGCCCAGTCCTTCAAAGAAAACTTCCAAACTTGGCAGCCTTATCTATAGGGAGGGGCAGGGAGTGGCCTGAAGCACTAATATGCTTTTCAAAGGACGCTCAGAACAGGGTGATAGTATTAGCCTGTAACAAAAGGAAGAGTCTTGTCAAATGTGCTCCAATTAAATGGTACAGACTTCCCCCAGGAATGGCTTCTTTCTGTTGGGAATTTAGTAATGTTTGGTGACTTTATTCCTCAGGCTAACGCTGGCTTTTTCAGACATGCCAGAAGAAAGTAGATTTAAAAGAAGATATTCTTTCCTGTTGTGTCAGGATTCAGAAATTCACTGCCAACACAAGTCAGTTTGTGCTCAAGCAGGATTTCTTAGTAAATGATCCTAAGAAAAGAGAAAGCTCAAGCTTTCGTGTTAGCCTCAAGAGAACCAAAGCCATTACCCTGATCGAGTCATCTTTGACTCAATAGACCCCTTACTAGTGAGGGACTTCAGTTAAATTTATTTGAAACTGACCTGTTTTACTCTACTGACTTTAAAATATTTAAATATACATAGAATTTCTAACTTAAAGTAGTTGCTTCTAGAATTTATAAGACTTCCAAAGAATTTGGTAAATTTCCACCGACATAGTTATAAATAATTTTAAATTGTATTTTAAAAATTTGACCATATCTTTTCATTTGCTCAGGACTGCTAGTTGCACGGAAAGCTAGTATTGACCAAGCTTTTCACCCTGTCTTATAACTTTAGACAACTGGAGTCCACACTACGTATAAATTGATAGTTTTCTTTATCTGAAAATACAACTGAAGTAAAATATAACCTATTTTCTTAACTTTATGTAGCTCTAATAGAATTTGCAAACCCAATTTTATTCCTAATCATAAAATTTGATACTGACCATACAAAATTAAGAATTTGTAACAACCAATCGTTCAGATAAGAAATATCAGAGTTCCAGTAATGTTAAAACACTAAAATAAATGTTTAAAATATTTTAATTCATGATAGAATGTTCATAAAATACATTTTAATTGAAAGCTATAAAATACCTGAAATGTAGTCCTGTTTTTAAAATATTATAAATTTTGTATTTGTTATGTTAGAAATATATATTATACCAAATTTAGTACCTGTGGGTTATTCTTACTTGGGTGGGTTGAGGATGGGGGACTTAAAACAATAATCATTTATTTGCTCCTTTTTCTGAAATTTTGGTGGTCCATGTCAGGGACAGCTTCTCCGTATTCCGTGTGAACTGACATTGAAGGTAGAATTTTCAGGATGGCTTCTTTACTCATATGTCTTCACCTCAATTGAAAAGAGTAGAATAACTCAGAATTTTCAGGCATCCCATCTCTCCCTCTCTCTCTGTCTCTCTGTTTGTCTGTCTGTCTCTCTCTGTCCACATGGTTCTCCATGTGACTAGCTTGGGCTTCCTCACAGCATGTTGGTTTCACAATTTCTTACATGCTGTCGTGCTTAATGCAGAGCACAAAGGTGGACACTATCAACCTTTTTAAACACTTGATTTTAGAAGTCCCAGAATGCCACTTCCTTTGAATTCTATTGGTTACAGTAGTCACAGGAACAGCTTAGAGTCAAAAGGAGATGAAATAGATTTCACCTCTTGATTGGGAAATGTCAAAGTCACATTGCAAAAGGGTATGTGGAATGGGAGTTATCAATGTGCCATTTTTAGGAAACACGATCTACCATGCTCTTTAAGGATAATTCCTATAGAAGATGAGAATTCACTCCAGAATAACCAAGATTTGAGGAGGCAAACGTAACTTACATGCAAAGCCAGAATTGTTAAAGAGAAGTCAATTCACAGCATGGGGTTTATCACTAAGAGTTGTTGAAGATATATGTGACTACATTTCCTAGACTCTGGAAAATACCTAGGGCTCTGGAGGCAAATTGGATTCTACCAAATAAAAACATCCCCATTGGATTTGGAAGGCAGAATGAGACAGAGACCATCTCACTGTGCTTTCATTTTTATTTTCTGCTCATTGACAGGCATAAAGATATTGGAAGGTTTGCAACAGCTTCCCAACCCATAATTGCTGGCTTTAACTATGTTGAGCGTCATTTCAGGTGGCAGAGGCAGTGACTTTTTGATCCCTAGATCATACCTATGACTCTGTATAATTGAAGTCAAGAGTTCCAGTGAAAGCCTCCTGGTTCCAACTTCCATGGCAGGAATACTCCCCTGGAGGTTAATTTCCTGGAGACATCATCTAGGATATGCTCCTCTAGCCCTTCTAATTGTGTCATTAGCATCTAATCCCTTGGTAGTATATTTTTTTCTGCTTAAAATAGCTAAAATGTTTTCTTCTTACTGAGACAGCCAGTATATGGCAGACATTAACAGGGGAGGGGAGTTCTCTTAACAGGGTGGTCAGTACCATGCAAGAGCAGCACAGCACCCAGTAGGGCAGCTGATCTCATAGAGTAGAAAAAAAAAAAAATACTCAAGAAAAACAGCAGAAGCCTTTGTAGAGTAGCTGGCCAGATTTACTCTTTGAGCCCCTGTGAGATATCTCAAAGAGATTTCCACAAACATTTAAGAGATTACACAAATTACACAATCATCAGTTATATAAGGAAGTTGTCTTCCTCGAATAACTGCTCTAGAAATAATTCTGAGAAATGGGTAAAAGAGTGGTATCTGAGCTTCGTTTTATGAATTTTTAATAATACCAACTTTATTGAAGTGTTGTTGACATAATAAAGTGCATATGCATAAAGTATACACTTCAGAAATTCTTTACCTAAGTACACACATTGAAACCATCAACAGGATAAAAATAATAAATATATCCATCATCCACCACAGTTGTCTCATGACCCTTTGGAATCCCTTCCTTACGTCCTCCCTGTCCCACTCCCTCTCCTCTTCTCTAGCACCAGTCACAACTGATCTGTTTTCTGACACTAAATATTAGTTTTCATTTTCTAGAGTTTTATGTAGTTGGAAGCATACAGTACCTACTCTTTTCTGTCCTGTTTCTTCTACTGTCATAATTATTTTGAAATTTATCCTGTTGTGGCCCATATCAATAATTCACTTATTTTTATTGGTAAGTAGTATTTCATTGTTTGGACATACTACAATATATTTATTCTTTCATTTGTTGACAGCCTTTTGGGTAATCTCCAGTTTGGGAATAGTATAAATAATACTGCTATGAATATTCACTTACCAATCTTTTTATGTAAAACCACATTCATTTCTCTTGGATAATTACATGGGAGTGGAATGGATCATATAGAGGGTATTTGCATTCCCACTTATGGCTTATGAGTTTTACATCTTCATTAAAAGTTTCATTTTTAGAAGTATAGAAAATAAAATCCAACTAATATCAAGCCAATATACTCAACACTTACATGCTTATACACATACATACTACAAATATACATGTTTTTAAAATTAATAGCACATAAACATTTGCATATTTTACCAATATTGGTATATATTTTACTTATGATTGCATGTCAAGAAAGAGAAATTTATTATAATTTGTTTTCAGACTTTGTTTCTCATCAAACATTGCAAAGTAGAGAGTTTATGCTATTTCATATAGTTGATTTATCATTTTAGATTCAGATATTTAATACACATTTTTGAGTAACAATAACCTATAGCTTAGCATACAATGGTGTATAAGAGTAGGGACCATGATGTCACTATGTTCACATTATTAACATATCTGCTCAGGTCCTCTCAATAAGAAAAAATTGCTTTAGTGTTAGAAAACATACTGTACTGGGAGCAGAATGGGAAGATACATGTAAATAAGTGAAAGGCTAAGAAAGACTTTGTTGGTAATAATATTCCTTTAAAAATGTAAGCCCTGGTGCCATATTTCCATATCCTCAAAGTAAAATCTTTTTCTATTTTTAATCACCATATTTTCACTGGTACCTCTTTCTCTTTGTAGACATTTTAAATGATTTTTACTAATTTCTTTAGATAAATAATTTTTAAAAACCCAATACATCACAATTACTTAATTTTTTCAAATATCTAAAAAATTTTTCACAAAATTTAATACGACCATTAGAATGTCATATTTCAATTACAGTACTTTTAGTTTCCAAGTGGTTTAATTTTTAAAAAAATAAAGTAAAAAGGAACCAATGATTGAAGGAAGAAAAAAAAGTAAGAAATAAAAGAAAATTGTTACATGTTGCTCCTTATATCTAAAATAACCACAGTGTCCAAGACTCTTAGTGAAAAATATTTAACCAAATGTGTAACAAATGCAACAGTATTTCAAAAAAATGCAGCTCTGTCAGTTGGTACATTTAACCCTAATCATAGGGAAAGTATTCTGGCTCTCAACATCCTTTCTCATCCTGGATTGGCTTACTAAATCCAAATCGATAGCCTAACAGTACATTTACTTTATTGATTGGTTGCAGAGTTATGCTTAAAGAACATGCATTCCTGTTTTTCTTAGATTTATTCTATTGTGATTTCCTTATTAGACCCTACAGAATGCACCTAAAAGCACAGCACACTTGGACAGTTTGCTGTAATATTTGGCAGATAGAGACTCCAAGACCTCTTTTCTCATCCTAACTAAAGAAATATGAGTCTGAAGATTTGATCTACCTTTCAGAAGTTCAGGTTTCTCATGTACAAATAATAATAATGCCTCCATTTGTCTACATCACAAAGATAATCAGAGAATCTAATCAAATGAGATAATTGAAGGAAAAGTGCTTGTGTAGCTTCAAACTACTGTAAAATATGTTATGATTTAAAGACAATGTCAGAGTTTATGTATGGTTTTCTGCTCCAGCAAAGGCTAGGT
>NW_007732055.1:24975-27498 GCF_000696425.1 Galeopterus variegatus | reverse complement strand
GAGAGAGAGAGAGAGAGAGAGAGAGAGAGAAAGAGAGAGAAAGGAAGGAAGGAAGGAAGGAAAGAATATGCTGACAGTTGGCTTTCCTTATTTCTGAAATAAATAGACTTTGTAATAGTTCAAACAGACCTTGTGACCACGTGATCTGGGGAGTACAATCTGGGATGCTTTTTAAATCCAATACTTCCAAGAGTTTCAACTTTATTGAAACAGTAGACTAGGGAAAAACAAAACACAACAAAATAAACAAACATAAAAACCATCATCTCACAAACAAAAGAAGAACAAACTCTGATGGAGTTCTCTAATTATTGGGGAAAGAAAAAGGTGTTCTCATGAAAATCAATAATAAGAACCATACACTTAGGTAGCCTTGAAATTATTTTTAATATTACCCTCATATTCTAGAAGGCCCCAAATCAAAACACACATGAAAATAATATTCCAAGCTAGTAACATGCCTGGAATACCAGAGAACAACAAATCCGATGCCTCTCAGGAGAGTCACACCATCAACTAATACCAGACACATTTCCAGCAAAAATAGTCTCATGCTGGTAATAAAATTATCAATAAGCACTAGAAAATATTTCACCAGTGATAAACATTAATAACACATACAAACAGCCTGAATAAGGCCACAAAATTACAAATGATAGAATTAGCATACATATAATTATAAAGTAAATATTTATAAAAAAAGTAGAATAATAAAAGAAGAATTTAAACATAGGAGGAAAATAAAGTCTTGAGTCTTAAACTGAGGATGAGAACCTTCACAGCAGATTTGAAAATATCAGCACAATTTAAAACCCTTAATTAGAAACCAAAGTTCTAAGTTATAACAGTCATTTAAACAGGAAAAAAAATTGCAAACATAGGAAATAATAGAAACACTATAAAAAAGACTCAATATACTTTTTTCTGAAAGCACATCAAAAAATATGCACACAAATGTATAACATTTCACTGTTTCACATATATTTCATATGTATCTATATCTACATAACTATCTATATCAATATCTACATATATAATCTTCAATAGATTTTAAGTAGGAGATTAGGCAAAGATAGACAATTAGTAATTCAGAAAATAAATTTGAAGTATTAGCTCAGAATTGGCACAGAGAAATAAATTAAAAATGTGAAAGTGATTTTAATACATAGAAAATACAAAAATAATGAAATTTTTAAGTATTTTTCTAAGAGATGTTCTGAGAAGGAATTTGAGGTAATAAAAATAAGAAATATTTTAAAAGATAATATTAAGAATTCTAGGGTATACAAAACATATAAATCATCTGAGTTAGAGAGCCTAACATATAAACTTATGTAATTGGTAACAAATGCACACCGAGATACATTGAAAAAAATCCAGGACATCCAAGATAAATAAAGGGTCCTAAAAGCAGCCAAAAATTAAATAGTTATTATTCATAAAGAAATCCAATTAGAGCGACAGCAGGTTTCTCCAAGTCACAGACGAAAGAACTAAGAGATTTCAATATATCCTTTGTGCTGTGAAAAAATAACTGTTGACTGAAATGTTTTCACCAGATAAGTAATTGTTTGAAATTATAATATTTCCAGACCACCTCCCCCAAAAAACTTTAGAAAGATTTTTACTGCCACCAATGGATTCACACCCGAAGTTCTTTTAAAGATTATTTTTCAAAATAAAAAAATTGAACCCAGATTTAAAATCTAAGACGCTGAAGAAAATGGGAAGCACAGGAACTTAAATAAGTGTGAAAAATATAAACACACATCAACTATGTAAACTTTAGTAATATTGATTAATTTGGCAGGAAATGGGATGATTAAAATATTGGATATCAATGACATTTAAGTTCAAGTGGGTAACTGAAGTTGAGGACTCAAAAGATCTTTAAGATATTTATAAGCAGTGTAAATATACTAATAATTTTATGTTTTTTACATAGGAACAGTATTTATGTTTTAAGGGCAATCAATAAAATAAAAATTGGATGCATAACTCCCCAAACTGTAATGCAGAAAAAAAAATGTATAAAAATTAACTGACCAAAAAAAGACACTGAGAGACAAAATTCATTAAAAACATCAATAAATAAAGGGTACATAATAAACTAGAAAATGCTTTCAAATATTTTAGTAATAAAACTAGTTGTAAAAAGCTTTACATTTTAAAGACCGAATTTGAAAGACTACAAAAAAAGACTATCAGTCATTTCCATGAGATTAGTCAAATCATAAAATAAATTTTAGGCAAATACTAAACAAAAGAAACCTATGTAGCCATATAAATATTAGGAAAAATAAAATTAGACTCACATCTGTATTAGGAATAGAGAGTGTATAATATAAAAATATATTTTAATCCACAAGGTAAATACAATGATTCTAAATTTTATCTCACCTAATATTATTCCTTGAACTATGGAAAAATGGAATGACAATTTTACAAATGTAATCATAATAATTTTTTTCCTTACCTTACTTAGCAGAACTTTAAAATGCTAGAAAAATATAGAAATTATGC
>NW_007732055.1:13193-24665 GCF_000696425.1 Galeopterus variegatus | reverse complement strand
TAATCCACAAGGTAAATACAATGATTCTAAATTTTATCTCACCTAATATTATTCCTTGAACTATGGAAAAATGGAATGACAATTTTACAAATGTAATCATAATAATTTTTTTCCTTACCTTACTTAGCAGAACTTTAAAATGCTAGAAAAATATAGAAATTATGCCTATTACATCAGGATATAAAAGAGTTTCTTAAATAAATGGAACACTTAGATCAACACTGCATTGAGAAATCATCTCACCCTAGTTAGACTAGTTATTATCAAAAAGACTGAGAATAACCAATGTTGAAAAGGATGTGGAGAAAAGGAAATTCTTCTCCACTGTCGGTGGGACTGTAAGTTAATACAGCCATTATGGAAAACAGTACAGAGTTTTCTGATAGAACTACAGACAGAGCCACCATACAATCCAGCAATGCCATTGCTGGGTATATATGCAAAGAAATGGAAATCATCATGTCGGAGGGTAATCTGCACTGTCATGTTAATAGCAGCTCTAGCCACAATAGCCAAAATATGGAACTAACCCTAATGTCTATCAACAGACAACTGGATAAGGAAAATGAGATATATATATACATAATGGAATACTACTCAGTCATAAAAAAGAATGAAATTCTGCCATTTGCAGCAACATGGATGAGCCAGGAAAAAATTACGTTAAGTGAAATAAACCAGGCACAGAAAGAGAAATACTGCATGTCCTCACTCATAAGTGAGAACTAAGAGAGAAAAAAGAAAGAAGAAAAAAGGAAGGAAGGAAGGAAGACCACAATAAAACATTGAACTTCCGGAAGCATAGCATAGACCTAAAGCTAGTAGAGACTGGAAAGTGGGGGGAAGGGAATTAGGGAGTAACTGGGTATGGGACACAAAAAATAATCACTATTTGTAGTGATGATTATGCTAATGATATTGATTTGATCATCACATAATGTATACAATTACTTACAGTCAACTCTGTACCCCACAAATATATATAATCAAAAATAATTTAAAAACAAATGAATTTGATTAGAATAAGACTTTCTGTACAACAAAATTACCATATATATATATATATGTTTAATGACAGATCATATTTAATAAAAGATAAATATTAGTAATCATTTTAAAAATAGCAAATGTATAAATAATGGTGAACCTAGTATCATGAAATCTATTGAATAATGTTATCAATATNAAGCTTTACATTTTAAAGACCGAATTTGAAAGACTACAAAAAAAGACTATCAGTCATTTCCATGAGATTAGTCAAATCATAAAATAAATTTTAGGCAAATACTAAACAAAAGAAACCTATGTAGCCATATAAATATTAGGAAAAATAAAATTAGACTCACATCTGTATTAGGAATAGAGAGTGTATAATATAAAAATATATTTTAATCCACAAGGTAAATACAATGATTCTAAATTTTATCTCACCTAATATTATTCCTTGAACAATGGAAAAATGGAATTACAATTTTACAAATGTAATCATAATAATTTTTTTCCTTACCTTACTTAGCAGAACTTTAAAATGCTTGAAAAATATAGAAATTATGCCTATTACATCAGGATATAAAAGAGTTTCTTAAATAAATGGAACACTTAGATCAACACTGCATTGAGAAATCATCTCACCCTAGTTAGACTGGTTATTATCAAAAAGACTGAGAATAACCAATGTTGACAAGGTTGTGGAGAAAAGGAAATTCTTCTCCACTGTCGGTGGGACTGTAAGTTAATACAGCCATTATGGAAAACAGTACAGAGTTTTCTGATAGAACTACAGACAGAGCTACCATACGATCCAGCAATGCCATTGCTGGGTATATATGCAAAGAAATGGAAATCATCATGTCAGAGGGTAATCTGCACTGTCATGTTAATAGCAGCTCTAGTTACAATAGCCAAAATATGGAACTAACCCTAATGTCTATCAACAGACAACTGGATAAGGAAAATGAGATATATATACATAATGGAATACTACTCACTCATAAAAAAGAATGAAATTCTGCCATTTGCAGCAACATGGATGAGCCAGGAAAAAATTACGTTAAGTGAAATAAACCAGGCACAGAAAGAGAAATACTGCATGTCCTCACTCATAAGTGAGAACTAAGAGACAAAAAAGAAAGAAGAAAAAAGGAAGGAAGGAAGGAAGACCACAATAAAACATTGAACTTTCGGAAGCATAGCATAGACCTATAGCTAGTAGAGACTGGAAAGTGGGGGGAAGGGAATTAGGGAGTAACTGGGTATGGGACACAAAAAATAATCACTATTTGTAGTGATGATTATGCTAATGATATTGATTTGATCATCACATAATGTATACAATTACTTACAGTCAACTCTGTACCCCATAAATACATATAATCAAAAATAATTTAAAAAACAAATAAATTTGATTAAAATAAGACTTTCTGTACAACAAAATTACCATATATATATATGTTTAATGGCAGATCATATTTAATAAAAGATAAATATTAGTAATTATTTTTAAAATAACAAATGTATAAATAATGGTGAACCTAGTATCATGAAATCTATTGAATAATGTTATCAATATCCTATGTATCACTCTGAGGAAAGTGACAGATATAAAATAATTTAAGAGAAAATAAACTATTATTCTCAGATTATATGATCTACTTAGAAATACAAAGAGAATCTAAAGAAAATTCTAGAGTAAGAGCTCTGCAGTGTTGGTAAATATTAGATTGGCAAAAATTCAATTATTTTAAAACAGTAACAAAATGTCAACAGTAATAGCAACAAAAGTATGAGAAACCTAAGAATAAATCTAATAAAACATGTGCATAAACTGTATAAAAATACTTTTAACTGAGTGATTAAAGTGGGACTAAATAAAAGTAGAGATATAGATTTACGTGAAAATCCAATATGATAAAGTATTTAATAAATGCAATTCTTTTTCCACCCAAAATTTCAAGTAATTTTTCTGTGTGTGTGTGTGTGCGTGTGTGTGTGTGTGTGTGTGCGCGCACCTTCATGTTTGTGAATCAGAAACTAACATGCAGAATGTAAGAAAATGAATGAACAAAGGGTTAACAGCTGCTTTTCTTGATCAGGTTTTTCACAAGCAGCCTGTGAAATAAAGATTCCTGGGCAAGTAATTTTTTAAGAAAATGAGACAAGAAGAAACTGATAAGAGAGTGAGGAAAACGGCAGGAACAAGGAGGGAGTCCAGCAAGGCTGTGATTTCAGATAACGTATGATAATGAATAGATTCGGTTCGGTTCCATAGGGAAACTCTGGAATAGACTAACCTCTCCGAATTGCACCATTCCAAAACAATAAATCTGGTCTTTAAATATGTACACTTTCTGAGTCATTGGTTAGGGGTTAGCTTCCTGTTTATGTGCAACACTATTTGACAAAACAATTTTTTAAAGAAGGTTAAGATAGAGGGATTTTCTGCCAGTTATCAAAAATTATAAAAGTAGTGCAAGTAATATGCAATATTTGTGCAAGAAGAGAAAAATAGATCAGAGGATTAGAAGCAAATTAATGAATATTTGAAAAATTGATGCATGAGAAAGATGGCTATGCTAAATCCGTGGAAACAATGGATATTTGATTAAATGGTGTTGAGACAAATGTTTTCCTTATAGATCAAAATATAATTAGATTTCTCTTTCATAATTTATGCATAGGTCAATTTCAGCTGAATTATCATAAAGTGGGAAATATAATACATAATTATTTTAGAACAAAATAAAGGAGAATAAATTCTGAAGACCATGGGTTAGAAAAGTCTTTCTTAAACATGACACCAACAACAATGCAACACAAAATTTTGATTAATTAAACTACATTAATTTTTTAGTCTTCTGAGTCTAAATATATAATTCAATAGTGAAAAGACAAGCCAAAAAAGTGGAGAACTTTGAAATATAATCAATTTTAGCACTATATAAAGAACTCTCATAAATCAATGAGAAAAATAAACTAAGAGGAAAATGGGAAATAATACCAATGAGAAAACCAAATAGCTAATAATCATGAGAAACAATACTTAACCTCACTGGTAATCAGAAAGAGGCAACATCACTTTTTACAAAATTAAAAAAAAAGGTAACCAATTTTGTACTCATTATTTTGACTGACAATACTAAGTTGGTAGAGATATGAAAATAAAACATGATTTTCTAAGTGTGGGAAAAAACTTCAAAAGAACACCTTTCAAGCAATCTGAAATAGTAGAGTTTAAGATAAATATACCATTGTTATAAACTGAATGTTCATCTCCTCCCCAAAATCCATATGCTGAAAATCAATCCTCAACATGTTGGTATTTTGAGATGGGGCCTTTGTGAGAAAATAAGGTCATCAGGATGTAGCCCTCATGAATGTGATTAGTGCCCTTTTAAGAAGAGACCAGACAGCTAGCTCACCCTCTTTCCACCAGGTGTGGGTACAAGGATTCGTCTGTATATAAGGATACGTCAGCCATCTGTCTGCAACTTGGAAGAGGGTTCTCACCTGAAACCAACATGCGGGCACCATAGTCTCTGACTTCCAGCCTCCAGAACTGTGAGAAATAGATGTTTGTCATTTAAACCCCCCAGTCTCTGGTAATTTGTTACAACAGTCCAAACTGACTAAGACACATAAGACATAGTGGCACCACTTCAAGTAATACAGTACTTTTATAGTACTGTGCTTCTTATTACATTTCAAAATATTATAGCCACTAACCATACGTGATTATTTACATGTAAATTTATATTTATTGAAATTAAATAGAATTAAAAATTCAGTTCCTCAGCCACAGGACTATAGTATAAATGCTCAGTAGCCCCTCATGGCTAGTGTCTATCATTTTGGATAACACTGACATAAAACATTTCCTCATTATAGAAAATTCTATTGATCAGCACTGTCCTAGAAAAAAAAATCATACGTATACACAAGGAGATTAAGAAAAAAAATATTCATTTTAGCATTGTAAGAGTAAAAAAGTGGAAACAAATATCAACAGGAAAATAAGTTCATTAATTATGGTATATCTAATACAATGAAATACATAGTAGTGAATGTAAGTTATCTAGAACTACATGTATTAACATGGACAAACCACATAAACAACTGAAACACATCAGTGAAATAATGTACAGGATATTACTAAATTTATATAAAAGTTAGAATATCAAAAATACTATATAGTGTTTAAATATGAAATCATGTGAAATAAATGTTTAAAGATATGCATGTAAATGAAAAATATCAAATTTAGGAGATTGACTAGCTCTGGCATGGTGGAGTGTGTAAATGGGAAAGATTGGTTAGGGGCACACAAGAATATTTAACTCTATTTACTTGTATATTACTTAAGTGTTGGCATATGCATAATTGTTATACTGTTCTCTTCTTCCTTATTGTACATCTGAAATTTTACAATAAATTTTAATTTGAAAACCTTCCATTGTGTGCCTTCTACTCATAGGTTACATTTAAGATCAAATAACAAAATTAGCTCTATATACCTTTCTAATAACTATCTGCTAAATTCTGTATTAAACATACAAAATCAACTCTTCTGGTTTCTGTTTTACATCTTTAATTTTTAGAATATATGTATAAATTCTTCTGTTTTTTTTTTTTTTAATAAAATAAAATAAAATAAAATAAAATAAAATAAAATAAAATAAAATAAAATAAAATAAAATAAAATAAAATAAAATAAAATAAAATAAAATAAAATAAAATAAAATAAAATAAAATAAAATAAAATAAAATAAAATAAAATAAAATAAAATAAAATAAAATAAAATAAAATAAAATAAAATAAAATAAAATAAAATAAAATAAAATAAAATAAAATAAAATAAAATAAAATAAAATAAAATAAAATAAAATAAAATAAAATAAAATAAAATAAAATAAAATAAAATAAAATAAAATAAAATAAAATAAAATAAAATAAAATAAAATAAAATAAAATAAAATAAAATAAAATAAAATAAAATAAAATAAAATAAAATAAAATAAAATAAAATAAAATAAAATAAAATAAAATAAAATAAAATAAAATAAAATAAAATAAAATAAAATAAAATAAAATAAAATAAAATAAAATAAAATAAAATAAAATAAAATAAAATAAAATAAAATAAAATAAAATAAAATAAAATAAAATAAAATAAAATAAAATAAAATAAAATAAAATAAAATAAAATAAAATAAAATAAAATAAAATAAAATAAAATAAAATAAAATAAAATAAAATAAAATAAAATAAAATAAAATAAAATAAAATAAAATAAAATAAAATAAAATAAAATAAAATAAAATAAAATAAAATAAAATAAAATAAAATAAAATAAAATAAAATAAAATAAAATAAAATAAAATAAAATAAAATAAAATAAAATAAAATAAAATAAAATAAAATAAAATAAAATAAAATAAAATAAAATAAAATAAAATAAAATAAAATAAAATAAAATAAAATAGTAAATATTATTGGATGTTGTTTAGGCACAGAGTAGTAGAATACACAAATGTTTCCTATTTGGAAAGTGTGAGACTTAAAGATAAGGATTGGGAACATCTGGGTGGATGCACTGGGAAATTTAATAGCCTCAGATTCTAAAGTACGCTCAGCCTTCATAGGCTCAGTATGTGAGTACAAGCTAAAACTACCCTATAGTCCACCCAGGTGTGGCTGTAAGATAAGGAAGAGAGGTAAGAGAAGAAAACCTCCCCAAGGGCAGAGAGTTAGGTGGTACAGTTGTAATTTCTGCGCCTCCCGCCTCCCCCCTTTTTTTTCTTTTCAGAAAGAAAAGTGGATCTAAGTACGAATACATAGTCAATGGTTTGGACAGTTAGGTGGTTGGTTGGAAAGAAAAAGACTGAAAGATCAGAGAGAAAGAGGTGAGGAGAACAACTGTATTAGTCATTTTGTGTTGCTGTAACAGAATACATTGCTTACAGTTTCTGAGGCTGGGAAGTCCAAAGTCCATCTGGTGGTGGCAACAGTGACCCAGGGGTCTCACATTGCAAGATGGTGGAAGCAGAGAGAGCAGAGAGAGCAAGAGAGAGAGAGAGAGAAAAAGACAGGCTCTCCTCTTCTTTTAAAGCCCTCAGAACCACGCCCTTGACCATCATTTTTAATTCATTCACCACTGCATGGTCCTATAATCTATCACTTCTTCAAGGCTCCACCTTTCTATTACCATAATAGAATTTCCCACTGTCTTAACGGTCATGGTTGGTGCTAAGTTTCTAATACATAAACCGTGGGGGACACAAGTCAAGCTTCAATTACTTTTGGGGGGACATAATTCAATCCACTACAAGAACCATAGGGTAGATCTTTTAAAGTGTACATGAGTGTAGGCATTTTTGAATCACATGCTGTCGGGCTCTTTTACCTGCCAGTATTCCTGCCAACTGGGCCTATTGCCAACCTAGGGCTGGGTCTGGAGCTCACAGATCCCTCAAGCCCTTTCACAGACTGGGTCACAAACCCTTTACATGCCACACTGGGTCCCCAGACCCCTAATATGCCAGGCTGGGTCACCAGACTCCTTACACACAGGTCTATGAGCTAGGTAACTGGCAAACGGGTCCTTGGAAGCCGTAGGTTGGAAAGCATGGCTGCACGCATGGGGCAGTCTAAGGCACTAGAATGCCAGCCAAATCCCTGTGCCGCACAGGTGCACTAACTCTGCCCACACACAATCTATTCACAGCAAATGCTGGGCAAAATTCTAACATCTAAGGGGCCCTGATCATTTTCCTATATTTTCCCAACACATGTTAATACTCAACAGAAAACATTTACCATTAACAACCAAGTAGACAGACTGACTCAGCAAGTTGATGTCAGCAAGCCTCTGTCAGATTTGGCACAATGAGTGTATGTGCCTGTCACTCATATACTGCAGCATACCTTGAGGAAATAAACCATCCAATTGGTAGCAAGTTGATTGACTATAAGTATTTGTGTACAGTATGTGATGATCAAATCAATATTATTAGCATATTCATCATTACGAATGGTAATTACTCTTTGTGTCCCTTACCAATTACTCCGTAATCACCTTCCCCTCTCCTTTCCCACCTCTACTAACTACAGATCTGTTCTATCCTTCTGAAAGTTCAATATTTTATTGCAGTCTTCCTTCCTTCTTTTCTTCTTTCTTTCTTTTCTTGGTACATTCTTACCCAATTTTGACTGTAAACTTCTAAGTGCAGTAGCATTGGCTTGAGAAGTTCCTGGTGATTAGAAACTCAGATCCCTCAGATCATCCTACCAGGTAAGAAACTGAAACCAGCAGAGGTGATAACTGAGGATGATGGGAATCTATCTAGAATAGGTACTAGAAGAGAAAAATAATAAATATTTGTTGCTTTCCCAAGACCAGTGCTGTAATAAGAACTATAATACATTTTAATGCCTTTCTTTGTGTAAGTTTTCATGTGAAAAGATATGAAACAAACCTAAAGGAATTATTTCCAAATGAAGGAACTTTAAACAAAGCAAGTAGATCTGAGTGGCAAAAGGGGTGGATTGTAGGTGCATGTCATAGTTTGTAGCCCAGACCTTCTTCTACTCTTTGAAGACGGAGGCACTCATTCCTAAATGCCAGGAGATTTGGCTGTTCATGGCTTACTCTTGATGGCTTATAGGTGAGTCTCTCTGACTGAGGATTTCCTTCAGCCTAAAGAAGCTATCTCACTGAACATTATATTCCTCCCCTAGTTGATGGGAGAGGGGAAATAGAAGGCTTGTCTCAATTCAGACATCTCTGAAATACTGTCACAGGCTGCTGCTGTATCTGCTTCACAGTTCAAATTTCTCCCTTTTCCCCAATTATTTTCCTCTTGTCCCCTAACAGATGCTATGCCTAAGAGCACTCCAAAATAAGTCCCCTGAGTGCAAATTTCAGAATCTTAGAGCCTGTTTCCCAGATAATCTGACCTTTTACATTGTGAACAGCTCAGCCACATAACTTAATCCATAATAGAAAGTTGGAGCCAAGGAAATAATACCAAGTAAACAGATGATAAGCAATCTCAGAAACATGAATATATTTAGGTGAAATAAATCCAGAAAGTAGAATAATCATTAACTGGGAGTGTGGGAGGAATGATTGGTCACTTCTGATTTTCAAATGTCTGAAAATCAGTTCACGCTCTTCTTAATGTGAACTGGGAAGAAAAGAGACATTGAGAGCTAATAAAATGTTCAGTTTGGGATATTTGCCTTGAAACTTTTCAAAGGAGTCAGAGGTATGTAGATGAGGACTGAAAAAATGAAATTAGAAGGAATTATTTCCGAGGACTGTTGTAAAAAAAGAAGGAAGTAGGTCGGAACAATAGCAATGCATACCTTTAGAGATAAGCAACGGAACAGAGATTTGCTAAAAAGACTGAATTTAAAACAAACAAACAAACAAATTGGAGTAGAATAAATTCTGAGGGGGTGGGGTTGTACATTAAGAGATACAGCTTTTAAGAAAGAAAATGTTTCCAAGAAAACGCTAAGTGGTAAAATAAGATACAAACTGTTATTCCAGAGTTTAGCTGCACAAGATTTTAATTAATTTTTTAGGAAAAAATTAGAGATTTTTAGAAAACTATTGTTTTGTGAAATATGAATGAAACTGAGAGGAAAGATTGAATGAAATTGTGCAGATAACCACTGGTAAAAACATAAATAAATAACTTTTAAATATGTTTTAGTACTAATGGTGGAAAAAACATAGAGAAGAACATTTGAGAGGCTTAGAAAAGAAGGGATAATCTATGAAACAAGATAGAAGAGGCTGGAAAAGGTGGATTTCAGCGCAGATAAAGTCTCAGATATTAGCAGTGATACTTCCTCAACTGTAACAGTAGTGAGAAGGAAAACGTGTAGATTAAATTGTAGGTACTATAGTTTTATTAAATATGATTTTATGATGTGTCTGAGTTTACATAGATAAATAATTTAAGGTGTGAACATTGTAAAAAATTCCTAATACTCTGTAGTGTTCCACTATATAAACCAACTTGAGGTTCCAAAATATCTTTAAAGAGATAAGTAAATTGGCATTGGGTTTAATTCCAATACTGAGAATCCATTTTGAGAATATATTGCTTTTAGTTTCAGAATTGCATTGGGTTTATTATCATTAAAAGGAAAGAATAGAAAAAAAAAAAAAACTTCCAAAAGAAGGAAAAAATCAGCACTATAAAAATTTTATACTAGGTATTATAATCCTAGTACAATGCTAGAGGTATAAAGAGGAATAAAATATAGGCTCAATGATTAAAAATAAATGAGAGGCTCTACTCGACATGAAAAATGTAAAAATTAAATAAAAACTCAGATGATGAGATTGTTACAATATTGTATAAAGAAATTTAAATGTCTTAAAATAGTTTTTATATATAAATATAAATAAACATGAGAATTAAGATAAGATATCAACATTTAGGTGCTATATTTTATACAATGAAATAAGAAATATTAACATTTCGTGTCTTCATGGCTAGATATTTTAGCTTGACTTCAGTAGATTCAAAATATTGTACTAACTTTCTGTTTTATTTAAATAACTTATTAAATCAATTTATTGAAGGTAAATTCAAAGAGTGAAAGTATGATTTTTAAATCTTATTACTAGGAATTTGTAATAAAACATGGAGTTAAATATACATTTTAATTCTCTTAATTTGCTTGTAAGAGATCTCTGTTCTATATCATTGAAAGCTTCTTGAGAATTTGACTAAAATTTATTTACCTTTCAGTGATTATTTTTCAAAACAAGTGACTGATTTTTTAAGGATCTTCATAATTTATTTTCTAATTTACTTATTTTTGTATAATAAGGCAATGTTCTCAACCTAATGGAACTGAGATGCTAGTGGGAGAGATAGATAAAGCAGACACAAAATTTTAAAAATGTAAAAATACAAGCCAGTAAATACAACAAAAATGTAATTTCAGGTAAAGTGAGGTAAGAAAGTAGAATGTGATGGGATTGGAGGATGATCAGGAAAGGTCCTTCTGAGGCAGTGATGTTTGAGTAGAGAGGCTCAAACATCATCAGAGGGATACTGTGAGACTGCACAGGGAGAGCTTCCAGAAAAGCAATGATAGAAAAGCACAGATGAGGTTGGTAGGTTCTGGGGCAAACAAGAAGACCAACATGGCTGGAGCCAAGGAAGCAAGAGAACGAGGAAGCAGAAGAGGCCTGAGAAATGATCAACAGCCAGAAGATGATATACAAACTTCAGGCACAGGAAAAGAAAAAAATAATTAGTCTTTTTTTTTTTTTTTAATTTCCTGTTTGATGAGAAGCCATCTTGTTTTTGGTGGTTTTCTTTATCATTTAAAAAAATAAAAGGTTTTAATCAAGTTTTCTTTTTTTTTTCCCCCCCTTTTTGTCTTTTTTCGTGTCCGGCAACGGATCGCAACCCTCAGTGTCGCGCCCGTACCGGACCGGGACCGGC
>NW_007732055.1:0-12274 GCF_000696425.1 Galeopterus variegatus | reverse complement strand
CACCGGGCCGGCCCCTTGTTCTCTTTTTTAGTTCTCACATATGAGTGAGAATATGCCATATTTCTCTTTCTGTGCCTGTCTCATTTCACTTAATATGATTTTCTCTAAGTCCATCCGTATTGCTGCTAATGGTTGTATTTCTTTTTCTTTCTTTTTTTTTTTTTTTAGGAGAATAGAATTCCATTGTGTAGATATACCACATTTTCCTAATCCACTTATCTGATGATGGGCATTTGGGCTGGTTCCAGCACTTGGCTATTGTAAATAACACTGCAGTAAACATGGTAGTACAGGTATCCCTTTGACATGATGATTTCTATTCTTCTGGGTATATACTCAGCTGTGAAATAGCTGGGTCATGCGGTAGATCTATTTGTAATTGTTTGAGGAACCTCCACACCATTTTCATAAAAGCTGCACCATTTTGCAGTCCCACCAACAGTGCAGGAGGGTTCCTTTATCTCTGCATCCTTGCCAGCATTTGTCATTTTCATGTTCATTATTTGATTCATTATTTGATTTACTTGAAAATCTTTATAAATTCTGTCTTACTGAGGTGAATAGTGTTCCCTTCAAATTTATTTTTATCTGGAACCTGTGAATGAGACATTATTTTGAAATAGGGTCTTTGTAGGTGTAATCAAGTTAAGATAAAGTCATACTCAATTAGGATGAGTCCTAAATCTAATATGACTGGTTGTCTTATAAGAAGGAGAAAATTTAGACACAGAGACACACAAAGAAAGAAGATAGTCATGTAAAGATGGATGGAGAAATTGGAGGGATAAAATCACAAACTAAGGAATACAAAGGATTATCAGCAATCATCAGAAACTAGAAAGAGGAAGGGAAGGATTTTTTTCCTAGAGGTTTTGTAGGGGGCTAACACCTTGGTTTCTGACTTCAAGCCTCCTGAACAATGAGGATAAATTTATGTTGTTTTAAGCCACTCAATTTGAGGTAATTTCTTGTTACAGCCTTAGAAAACAAAGACAATTTTTATGCAAAGGAGACTTTGAAAATACCCATGTTTTTGTTTTTCTTCATATAATTGTGCATTTCCCTGTTGCATGTGTCTGTTTCTGTTGCTTATAACAAAATAACGGGAAGTGGGTAATTTATAAAGAAAACAAAATTTACCCTTTACAGTTTAGGAGGCTGGGAAGTCTAAATTCCAGGGAGCATATCTGGTGAGGTGACTCTAAAGCAATGCAGGTTATCATATGGCAAGAATGACGGAGCAGAGAGAGAGCTAACCTTGTCATTTACTTTCCTTTTAAAGCCACCAGAACCACTCCCATTATTCCAAGAATGGATCAATCCATGAATGAAGGTACAGTCTTCACAATCTGATCACCTCTTCAAGGCCTCACCTTTTGATTACTATAATAGGATTTCCCACTCTCAACAGTTACAGTTGGGATTAAGCTTCAGTGTGTTTGGGGGAACATTTAATCCATTGCACCTGCCCTCAATTGATTCTGGTTTTAAAATAAGAAAGAATTGGTTGGAAAGATTTTTTTTTTAAAACATAGCCTATAAACTAAAGTTAATTCTCTTCTTCAAAGTTGCTAAAATCATTACATATCCAGTTATCCTGATGTTTGTACTCTTTGATATCTAACATACATCACCAACTTTCCCTTGCCTCTCAATTATCCCTTGTGCCATCTAATTTCATTATGCAGTTATTATACACTTATGTGTCCTACCTTAGGAAATATGTAAACCTGTAGAATAAATCATTTAAGTAATAAAATAATTTTTAAAACTTAAGATACTCATTTTCATTCTCTCTCTCTCTCTGCCTTGAGGAAAGCAGGTAGAGAATTTCATATTCATTTGATTTTTTAGTAATGAATGCCTTTGTTGAGGATGGTAAATTGTCATAGCTAAGATGTGCAAAATGTGTAATTTTAAAAAAAATGATTCATTAACCATTGCTAATTTTCCTGAGGTTATGAAATACCTGGTTTGTTTAACTTTTTTTCAATTTTTAATAATTTCAGGAATGAAAGTTTATGCCACACAACCAGATAAGCTACCAAGACCTGCCTTGGTAAGAGGTGATGATGAAGGAATTTAGAAAGGATAGTGAAGGTGGGAGAGGATTAGCACTAGCTATGGCCATGAGATCGACTGCAGTAGGGACTGTACTTCATCCCACTAATCTTCCTCTGAGCTGCTCTTTGAACTTGTGCTGGGTAGATCTGTGCAGCATACTAGTAAAGAACACTTTTGAGAATTGCCTCACCTTGAAAATTGACCTAAGGGCCTAGCTGCTGTGCTCTAAATTCCATCACCAAGCTTGGCTTTGCTGCTTCCCAACAGTGACGGAACACAGAGGGGATCCTAAGACAGGTCCATTCTCAGGAAGTTGACAGCCCGATCAATGTTCAAGGACTCCCTGGAGCATCTGTTTAACCTTCCTTAGTCTGCAAGGCAGTCTACGTGCTTCCACCCAAACTTCTCTACCTCTCTCCTCTGCTTGTGGTTAGACTTGTACCAGAGATGGTCAGTTGCCTCAACTCTTTCCAGCTCCATCTCTACTTCCTTTCACTCAGGCATTTCCTCTACTAAAGTCTTTGCACATTTGATCCTGTGTTGACATTTGCCTCTTAGAGTTTCAAGATTACCACAGTCAGCCAATCTGGTATTCCCAAGATCTAGTTTCTAGGCAACTCTTCCTTGGATATCATTGTCTTTGGCTTAGACTTTCCCTGGTTCTCCAGGTTTCCTGTTCTCCAGGACCTTCTGCTGGTATTAGCGGGAGTCCAAGAATGACCTCAGGTCTTTAATCATTATTAATTTGGGATTTTTTTTTGACAATGTGGTTTTCATAAATCTGTAGTAGTAGGTATATGATTTACTTGTTTTAGATTCTTGCTTCTAGACATATCTGTGAAGGGTCATTTTTTTTTTTTTTCCATCTCTCATGGAATTCCTTTTTCAAAAAATTCAGTATAGAGTGAATTGCTAGAAAAATGAAATTTTAAAAGAAATGCATAGTACTGAATGTTGAAGCAACGTTATAAAAGTTTCTACCTCAACTTCTGTTCACATATCAGAAGTCTCTCAACTTCTGGTCACATACCTGACTTGAAAGTAGACAGAAATTATCAACACTTCTAGCTACTTTCTGATGATACTTACTGCTTATATTTGTCCATAATTTGATCATCATAAATCCAACACAGGCAGCCACATTTATACTACGTTAAGAGTACAGGGTGAAATGGCTCTTAAGCTTCAAAAGTAATGTCCTCAATTATATATCCCTAGAGTTCTTGGATTATAAGCCTAAATTTAATTCAATTTTTTTAATTTAAATAAATTGAAGTGAAATATTATAGATTAAAAAAAAAAAACACGTGCTGGGAGTGATTGTTACATGCTAATCTTTTCCTCTGATGTTCATATACTTCATTCAGAAGCATAGTTATCTGAATAATAACAATAATATCTGCTAACACTTTGATAATTGTCATTTACTTGAAGTTCTTCATTGTATCATTTTACTGTACATATTCATTTTGTACTGTATTAGCTATATTTTTAACATAATTGAATAACTACATAATAAGGTTTTTTTGGTATAGTGTGAATATTATCCACATTCTTCAAGTATGAACGTAATTGAAGTGATCGTTATAATTTTTAATGTAATTGCTGCATATGCAAGAAGAGAAAATTATTTAACATTGAATTCAGTGTTATAAGTCAATAAATATGAGAGAAAAAGAAATTAAAGTCACATAAGAAAATCTTAACAATATACCTTGCTATTACATCATGCTGAAAATACATGTATTCATATTGAGATATTAAAGTTAGATTGAAACTCACTTTATATTATGAATAATTCTTTGTTACACTGCATCAAATGGCATGCAATATGTTTGATTATTATTTTTGTTTCTCTCTGTCATTGGATAATTGTAAATCTGAGGCTTGAGAATCAGTGGATATATACTTTCACCAAAATTAGCTATGTGGCTTCTTCTACAACATCAAGATGATTCCAAAGGCAATATAAAAATGATTCATATGGAGACACGGGTTACATCACATGCATTAAAATTTCTTTTAAATTTGGGGAATTTTTTTTTTAACTTCTTAAATATAGCAGTACAGAGTGCAGACTCATCTTCTCTCATTTCTCTTAGAATATCTCAACCAATCATGTCAGCAATTTTTTAACACACTGGATTCGATCTGTTACAGACATTGTTAATATCTGATAATGCACTGGTGACTCTTGATTTACCTGTCAATTTGTTGATTAGAGTCCAGTGGGGATAAAAGAAACTTAGAATATGTGAAAGATAATTTAGATTGTGTTCATTCTATCTCATCAAGTTGTAACTACCAGAGTTTAACAAATATTTCTAATTGCAAAAAGGTTTAAATATCAAAGATATATTAAAATATATTCATATATATATATATATATATCTTTTTATAAGGTATTTTAATTAGGCATTCATAGTTCAGTCAACTTTATTGAGATATAGTTCACATATAATAAGCTGCAAGCATTTTAAGTGTGTATTTTAATGAATTTTGACAAATTTAAAAACCACAAATGAAATATGGAGTATTTCTATGACTCAGAAAAATTTTCATCTGGTCCTTTGCAGTCGACTCCAGGAACACTGACCTCAGACAACCACTAATTTGTTTTATGCCACCACAGACTGATTTGCATTTTCTAGACTTCCATATAAAGAAATCACACAGAATGTATTCTTTTGTGCATAATTATTTTGAGATTCACCCATGTTGAAGCATGTGTAAAAATCCAATCCTTTTTTATTGCTGAATAGTATCACATTATATGGATTTCCTGCAATTTGTTTGTTCATTCACTTGCTGATAGACATTGTTTTTTTTTTTTTCCATAATTTCGCTATTATGAATAAAGTTGGTCTGAACATTTGTGAAAAAGTCTTTTTGTGGATATATATTTCATGTATTTTTGGTAATTACACAGAAGTGTAATGAATTTTATAAGAAACTACAAAACTGTTTATCAAATTGGTAGATTCCAGCTTTTCTATTTTTACCTTTGCAGTTCAATCCCTCTCTTTAGATATAAAAATCATTATCCAATAAAGCTCACAGTTGGTATGATATGCAATAAACTAATAGATACGATACACAAATATTTGCACATAGATATTATATCTCACATGATAATTGATTACCATTGTTCTTTCAACAATTTATGCAATGTTTGTCTATTCCTCTGAAACAAAGTGTTTTGCAAGAATTTTAATGATTGATATCGTTTGTTTTATTTTGCATTCATTTAGCTAATCAAGAGCCTGAAACTTTAAAAAATATTTTAATATGTACTTATTTTTTGTGATTTCAGAATTTTATTTTCACCCAATTTTCCATGTAGGTATTATCATTAACCATTGAATTAAAGGTAACCTCATAAAATAAAAAGAATTGTCTCCCACATGTCTCCTAAATAGTTTCATCCAATTTATTTTTTCCCTTAATTTTGTTTTTTTAATATACATATATTCAAATATCTAAATTTCTTAGTTTTATCAATTTTTTTTACAGGTAAATATTTCCATGTGCTTGTGTGTGTATAATATGTAAAAAAAAGATTGTTCTGTCATCTGTATTAAAATAATCTGTCTATAGTACCTTATGATTAAAACCATATCAATAATATAAAAGCCTCACATACTTTGTGTAGAACATTTTGGTCTGTTTTTCTGAGCAACGTATTTTTATTCCACAATCATCTGCCTACAATGTATGCTTTTCAAAATTTTGTTCACTATTTTCAAATAAGTATCATATAAATTATAATGTATTTTTTATGAGTCAAAGATTTAATAACTAAAGTAGGAAACAAAAGGGTGTTAAAACTAATTTTAAGTGCATTTAAGGAGTTACTTACTTACAAGCCATTTAATAAAGGTATTTTAGGGCAAGAATGTTAGGTTAGATACGAAACTAGTTAAATAACAACAGAGCAATAAATGACGACTTTTGGGGTTATCTTTTCCTCTAGACAGAAATTATTTACATCTATAACAAATATCTACCTGTTAACTTCTGCTTCTACAGAGCAGTAAGATAGGCCAGTACATAGAAATTCAAAGGACAAGCCCAGTATAGCATTGAGGGGATAAACAGCAATCTCTTTAGCCTATTTGTATTGCTGTGTTTTTAACATAATCAAATAAGTATATAAGTTTTTCTTTGTACAAGGTAAATGTTTTCCACACTTTACACTGTACTTCTTCAAGCATAAAATTAATTCAATTAATTGTCATAATCATAATATTTTAATGTTCTTGCTGTATACGCAAGGAGAGAAAAATAGATGTTTAACACTGAATTCAAGGTTGAAAGGGCAACTTCCTTTCTTACTGAGGTTTCAGAAATCTGCTAAAGTCCTGTCCAGTAGCTTTACCAGTGAGACTGAATCCCTGCAAACTAGATACCAAGCCAGTTTTCTTGAGAGGGCTTTGAGGCACTGGTTCCATATATAAAAGCAGTTTGTGTTCCTTAATAAATAGTATCCTCTTTACAACAGATTAAATGAGGACCACACTCAAATACAACATTCCAGGTAGAAAAAACAAGGAAAAAAAAAAAAAAAGGAAATTGCTACAGGTTGAATGACTGTCCCCTCCAAAGCTCATACTGGAAGTTAATTTCCAATATTGTATTTGAAAAGTGGGGCCTTTTAGAAGTGATTGGATTGTGAAGACTCTTTTCATGAATGGATTAATCTGTTATCTGTTCATGGAGTAATGACTCAATGGCTTCATGGGCTATCACGTGCATAGACTGGGAGCTTTATAAGGAGAGCAAGTGAGCACCTTATAATACTTTTGCCCTTCTCACCATGTGATGTCTTGGTTGCCTCAGAGAGTTCCCACCAAGAAGAAGGCCTTCACTAGGTGTGCCCTGTGGACCTTAGACTTCCCAGCCTCCAAAACTGTAAAAAATGATTTTTTTCTTCTTTATGTGTTACGCAGTTTTCAGGTATTCAGTTATGAGGGACAGAAAATGGACTAATACAGAAACCAATTAAGATTTACTCTGGGAGCTGAGGAAAGTGTGCATCATGGGCTGCATGAATTTAAGTAGCACGTGAAGCACACTTCTCCAGGACACACTTTACTGGTGCTATCAGGTGAGTTCTTGTTGCAACTCGGGAATGATTTACAAAACTGTTCAAGTATAATATTCAAATAGGTAAAATTATGATTCTAATGCAAATGTAAGATGAACACATATCAAAGATTGCACTACTATTCTTAAATTCCTTTCTTTTTGCTTGCAATCTCTTCTTTGAAGACCTTCAATCTGGAGTTTGTTGTCCTTCATCAGGGATTTCAACTACTCCCCATAAAAAAAAAAAAAAAATCTGTTTTGGTTCCTTTGTCTTGCAAAAGCAACTTTCTCAGACATTGGCCCAGTGCTAATAGAGAGCCTCCTATCTCTGTTTCTAGACTAAAAGGAAAGCTGTTTGCTTTGGCCCATTTTTTTAACGCTGTAAAGCCATTTCAGTTTCCAGTGTAACAAAAACTCTATTGATTTCCACATTAGTTATTTCAAAAGCAAACACGCATTGCAAATGTGAGGATTAATTTAATTTAAATTGTCTTTATTTTTATTTTTAGGAGATAATTCATTCTGATTTTACATATATATATATATGTAAAGGAATATTCCTTCTATTATTATATATAAAGCATATTCCTTCTATTATTAAGAATTTTGCCACTGTTTCTAAAAACATTGTAGTACTGGCATAATTATGGTGAGGCGCATTTGACTCCTTCCACACCTGGATTCCATTTAATTTGTCACCACTTTTACAGTGAATAATTTTGTCTTAGTCCTACAGTGTAGGTGATATGAGCTCCAGTTAATTTTTTTCTGGGATCTCAAACTGTTCCCTGGGAAATCTCTGTTAAGCCAATTTAGAAGAAAATAACATTTCTGCAGTAATAGGGGAGTTATAAAATGTCTCAATTCTCCTTAAGTTTACAGTTAGTACATTGAACATTCTGCATGATAAGGAGTAAAATCTCACAGGAGTTTGTGGATTGAAATAACAAGACATTTGAAAACTCCCTGCCAAATAGTCCATGTCCTGCATCATTTTTCAATGAATTATCCTTTGAGGTTTCATTTTAGGTTGCATTCTTCCCATTAGTTTCATTCTTGATTCTCAGAGGGGTGGGGGTGGGACGGAGAGACAGAGTGTTCTCTGAGAATTTGTATCCNTATACTCAGCTGTGAAATAGCTGGGTCATGCGGTAGATCTATTTGTAATTGTTTGAGGAACTTCCACACCATTTTCATAAAAGCTGCACCATTTTGCAGTCCCACCAACAGTGGGACTTGTCATTTTGTCACCACTTTTACAGTGAATAATTTTGTCTTAGTCCTACAGTGTAGGTGATATGAGCTCCAGTTAATTTTTTTCTGGTATCTCAAACTGTTCCCTGGGAAATCTCTGTTAAGCCAATTTAGAAGAAAATAACATTTCTGCAGTAATAGGGGAGGTATAAAATGTCTCAATTCTCCTTAAGTTTACAGTTAGTACATTGAACATTCTGCATGATAAGGAGTAAAATCTCACAGGAGTTTGTGGATTGAAATAACAAGACATTTGAAAACTCCCTGCCAAGTAGTCCATGTCCTGCATCATTTTTCAATGAATTATCCTTTGAGGTTTCATTTTAGGTTGCATTCTTCCCATTAGTTTCATTCTTGATTCTCAGAGGGGTGGGGGTGGGACGGAGAGACAGAGTGTTCTCTGAGAATTTGTATCCCCTTAGCATATCTCTTGAACACAGGAGCAGAAAAAAATAAGGATTTCATTTGAATAAGAATGATTTATCTACTGAGTGCTGAAGGACATGAATACATTACAGGGGGGGTGGGGGTGGGACGGAGAGACAGAGTGTTCTCTGAGAATTTGTATCCCCTTAGCATATCGCTTGAACACAGGAGCAGAAAAAAATAAGGATTTCATTTGAATAAGAATGATTTATCTACTGAGTGCTGAAGGACATGAATACATTACAGGTGTCTTTCGCATTTGACTTTTATTTCTTTCCTAGCAAGTAGATAGATAGTTTTAGAGAATGCTTAAAAAACAATTTTAAAATGGCATGATGCGTTAATTTCTTTCAATGACCTAGACTTTCATATGGAATATATTGAGCTATACATGGAATTTCAGACTATAGTTTAGAATTTATCTTAATAGTATAATTAACTTTGCATTTGCAAAGTTCACTGTATGGCTTTATAAACTTTCATGTGTTAATATACTTCAATATTTATGTTTAATTATTTTTTATGTTAAGTTGATATTAACTATAATTGTGAAGTAGACATGGGTAGAGGTTTAGGAGTTAATTTTCAAAATAAGCTTTCCTTAGTTAACAAAATCATGTATAATTATGCAGAAAAATTAAATCTGATGTATTACTTTATAGACTGGTTTATGCTTGTAAAATTTTGCATTGCTTTCCTTGCTCACATGAGAAATTGTATTGTGTATGTTATGTTTAGTTTTCTGTAGTTTAAATGACCAGATAACTTTCACATATATGCGATGACAAGATTATTTGTCTTAGGTTTCTTGTTGGGAAATGTAACATTTAACATAACTTTATAACTGCTTTTCCTTTTTAACGCATTTGATATATTCCTGAGGCTAGGCTGTGCATTTTAATATCCTTTCATCTGTGTCGAGAAAAGCCACTCTAATTTCTTTAAGATAAAATAATATAATGATTAGATAATTAAAAACAGGCAAGGTATTTATTTACTATAATCTGAATTCCTGCTTGAACAATTCAAGAACAGCAGACATTCCCCCTCCATTTTTATTTTCCTTATATTTAGCACAGTATTTGCCATATAAAAATCAGATCAATTTAAGAAGTGATGGCTTTCAGGAAACCAGCCTATTGTATTCTGAATTGTAAAGCTGAAGGATTATAAATTGATATATCAGTGATACTATTTATAATTCAGAAAGATAATATAAAAAATATAATGAGATTCTAGACAGATAAGTTATGGGAAGTCAGTTAAGTGACACTTTGAAAGTTAAACAAAGCATTCAAAAGAATGAAATTCTGCATTTACAGCAGCATGTATAAGCTTGGAGAATATTATGTTAAGTGAAACAAGCCAGGCACAGAAACTGAAATACTGCATGTCCTCACTTATAAATGGGAGCTAAAAGAAAAATATAAATAAAAGAATGAAAGAAGGAAAGAGAGAGAAAAAACCAATCACAATAGTGCGTTGAATTTCAGAAGGAGAGAACAGAACTGTGGTTACTAGAGGTGAGAAAGGGGAAGGGAGGTTAGTGAAAAATTGGTTAGAAGACCCAGAAATGATTATGTTTATAATAATGAACATGCTAGTTATTTTATGTGATCATCACACATTGTGTACTGATATTGATGTTCAACTTTGTACCCCACAAATATGTATAATGTTATTTTTTAATAATAATAAAAAAATAAATAAAATTTGTCACCCTTAATGTGGTCAATGAGGTAGTCCAGGAGACTCCCCTAGGATGCAGTTGTAGTTTCAGAAGCTGCAAGTTTCCCACATATTTGTTCTATATTCAGCCAGATTTGCCTTATGCTCGACAAAGGCAAGGGGCTCATATATTTTTGCTCACCAGTGTGAGCTTGCCTGCACTAAAATTTTTTCATAGTTTCCTTGTCATTTTCCTGTAACATATCTCTCAAATTTTAATACAATAATTATCACATTAAATTTATAAAATGCCTCACTTGTTTCTCACATCAGACAAACGGAACTTGATTATGTGAAGTATATTTTAATTGTCGTTACAGTGACCAGTCATTTTAATTGTCGTTACAGTGCCCAGTCTAATATTAGGTCATTTAATAACATCCAATACATTTATGATTAGTGGATAATTGGCTGTATTTACAACTGTGACACCCACTCTGCTTGACCAGTAGCAGTGGTTTTGGGTTTGGATTAAAAATCAAGCCTATGAAATAAAATAGGCTTCACCCCAAAACAGGTTTACTTAGGTTGAAGAATGAATAAGCATTAAGCAAAGTCACAACATGCATGACAATTGTATAGTATAGAGATCACTTGACTCACAGGCACAGATTGCAAAACCACAGTTTCTCTGTACTGGAAATTTGGGTATACATAACTAATGAGACTGGGTGAGTGTAGGCCACCTCAGTTTAGGGAAGCCTTCAGAATCCCTGCTGATTTGTTTTCTGCTAATTGCGTAGGCCCCTCAAGGGTACATGCCTAATTCCCATTGTCTGGTGCAGCTGCATCTGATTAATACTGAGTATTCATTATTCAATAAAAAACCTCAGCAAGAAGTAGTGGAGTAGTTTGTTCTGATAGATGAGGAATATGGCCAAGATATCATTTCTCTTGCATCTACTAAGTATAAACCTATTCATTTCTTGATCTATTGTGGCAACATTGATTCTACTTAAGGTCACATCTTCAAGTTTATCTGAATCTAGAGAAAAGGCAACAGAATTTGATGATAAGCTTTTTCTTCCATCCACTAAATTAATTTGAAAACTATTGACCATTATTCTTCTATTGCAACCAATTAAATGAAATCTTTGAGAGAAAATCTGTTTTCAAATTTATTTTTTCAATATACTCTTCTTGTATTTATTCTTATAAGTATTAAAAAAACCTTTGAAATTATAATAATCCCATAAGAAGTATATATTTTACATGAATAATTTTATTTGTTTATTTTACAAAATTACACATTTTTTACTTATATTTTTTTAAGAAATATAGTCACTGTTTAAGATTCTTAAGTATCTTTCCCAAAAAGATCCGCATTTAAAAACAAATCTACTGGGCTCCAATTAAATTCATGGAGGGAATGCTATATACAGTATGTTGATAGATATCTTAAATTGCAGCTATTATACTTGCCATTATATGCTAGAAATGACCATAGATGAACGTTTGAAATGTAAGGCTAACATGACAAAACTTTTATATCATTTATTTTTGAATAAACAATAATTCAATTTCAGTGTCAATAGCAGAGAGGATACCTCAGTCCTTTGCAAAGAAAACTGTTAAGAATTGAAGCAAAAAACAAACAAAAAAACCCTACTTGTATACGTATGTTTTCATGTATTTTTACATATGGCAATCAACTTTGTGTGTGTGTGTGTGTGTATGTATGTGTGTGAATTGATTCATTCACCTTTAGCTCCCT
>NW_007732054.1:140870-142133 GCF_000696425.1 Galeopterus variegatus | reverse complement strand
AGGGTGTTGGCCAGGAGCATATAGATGTCATGATGGGTGAGACTGTATGCCTGAAGGACCCGTTGGAATTCTTTAATGTAACTAGAGGTGTCGGTGGTGAAGGACCCTAACCTCTTTTCTAGCTGGGTGAGATCGGCTAATGAAAAGGGAACATGTACCCTAACAACCCCCTCGGCACCAGCTACTTCGTGGTGAGGAGCCATGGTAGTGGAAGGGAGGAGTCCCTGGGACCGAGTTACAGGGGGGCTAAAGGAAGGCACCAGGGCAGGTGAAATGGGAGTCAGCAGGGAATAGGGAGTCGGCAGGGAATAAGATGGCAAGGTGGGGCTAGGAAATGGCGGGACAAAAGATGGTGGCGGAGGAAATGATGGGGCGAGAGAAGATGGCGGTGAAGCTGCTTGTGGGGGTTGAGGGACAGGAAATGGGGGCGAGGTGGGACTGGAAGAAACAGGGGAGGAGGAGGCAGGAGGGAGAACAGGCTGACTAGNGGGGAATATGGAAATGGAAACATGTAGCCGAGCGAGATTGTCTCGACCCAATAAGAGAATGGGGCATTGAGGCATGACCAGAAATGAGTGGGAAAAAGGAGAGGGAACACCTTCAATATGGCAAGTTAGTGGAGGTGTTCTGCGGGGGTATATATATTTTCCTCCTACCCCGATTATAGGAGAGAGGTTAAGTGTGGTTGGGCCCCGAAACTCCTTTAAGACTGAGAAAGTGGCTCCTGTGTCCAGGAGGAAAGAGACGGGTCGGCCATCCACAACAATAGTTACCCTGGGCTTGCTTTTTGTGATGGTCATGGTTGGGAAGGAGCTAGGGCCCCGTCAGTCCTCTTCCTCTTCAGCCAGTCCCACCAGAGGTGTTTGAGGTGCCCGGGATGGCTGGGGCTTGTTAGGCCAGTCTCCCCTTCGGGTGAGTGGACAGTCAGAGCCCCAATGTCCCATTGTTTTACATTTTGGGCACAGCTTGGTGGGACTCCTGGGTGAGCGGCAATCCCGCAGGCGAGGTGGGACTGGAAGAAACAGGGGAGGAGGAGGCAGGAGGGAGAACAGGCTGACTAGGAGAAGTGGAAGATGGCGACGGAGTTAACTGAGGGGGTTGGGGAGCAGAGGGAGTTACAGGAGGAGGAGACCTGTATGGAGGGGGTTCGTCTGCAGGGTCAAAATTATAGAAGTAGGGGGTAGTGGAGGTAGTGAGGATTGAGGGGGTTTGGAAGCAATGAGAACCTGGGAAGGAGAACAGGTGAGACAGAGAGAGGGATTT
>NW_007732054.1:137065-139870 GCF_000696425.1 Galeopterus variegatus | reverse complement strand
GCGGGCTTTTACTGTGGAGAAGAACCCGGAAGGGCGCCATATTGCCAGGGAGTGCCTTCCCCCTCCCCCTCCACTGGAGTGCCCACAATATCCTTACAGTAAGAGCCAGGGAACCCTGCTCCCATGGGGAAGGCCTGTGATGCTCTAGGGTTTTGATGGACGGCGGAGGTCCAGGACCCGGTAGGAGGAAGGTTAAAAGGAGTGAGAGAAAGAGAGAGGAATGGGGGCTTAGCCTCCGGGGCCAGGGGAATGTGATTATGGTGAAGGTTTAAATAATCTACAAGCCTGACAAAAGGAAAAAGGGGGCTTACCTAACTAATGAGCCGGTGGTGGGTGAAGGAAGCCAGCGCCGGAGAAAATAGACGAGGGTGGACCGTCAGTCCTGGGGGGTTGCAGAGGAGTCCGAGGAGGTCCGAGGAAGGAGTCCCCTGGCGCGGGGTGAACCCCTCCCGGGTTTCGGCACCAATGAAAGGGCAGTCGGATGAAGGAAGCATGCGAGACCCGGGCTGACAGTTCACCAGAGAAGTTCCACTTTATTCAAGGACTGCACGTATATTTATAGGGAGCTGCGTTCTGGGTTTGGATAGGGGGTGGACGGGGCGATAGCTGATTGGACGGGGCTGGGCGGGGGGGTGAGCCTTCACCTGTGACTGGTTGAGGTTTGGTGCCGGCGGGCTTTTACTGTGGAGAAGAACCCGATCCTCATCGTCTGCCTCAACACCATCATGCTGGTGACCCAGACCTTTGCTGAGGTCGAGGTCCGGGGCCATAAGAGCCAGGGAACTCTGCTCCCATGGGGAAGGCCTCTGATGCTGTTCCAGGGCCTCCTGTGGGCCTGACCCAGTGCCTCACACAACTTAGCTCACTTGATCCGCAGCCCTGGGACGTGGATGACGTTGCCCAGTCTTAGAGAGGCGGCTCAGAAAGACATTGCTGAGGTCGGCCACCCCGCCAGCCACGGAAAGACCCGCCACGCTGGACGCTGTGCTGTTCGCAGCTACGGCCACCAGGCGGCGCACGTGTCCAAATACAGTTGCTGCTTCGGGCGGGAAGGGTCCCCAGCTCCCAGGGTCTGCTGCAAGGGTCAGGAGACCCTGAGGAGGAGGCCCTGGAGGGGTGACAATGGAAAGCCTGCACAGGCTGGCTCCTAAACCCGGTGGAACAGGGTGAAGGAAAGGACCAGCCACATGCTGTTTCAGGCTCTATTCCAAGCACTTTACTGTGTTAAATGCATTTAATGCTCATGACAACTCTGTCCAGCAGGCTTTTATTATGCTCGTTTTACAGACAAGAAAACTGAGAGACAGAGCAGTTAAGTCACACAGCCATTTAGGGCAGAGCCAGGGAGAGTTTAGGTATTTGGGCTTCCCAGTAGTGACGAGAAGAGAGAGAGGGAGCAGGGGTGCTGGGGACAGCCCTGAGTAAGCCCCTGATATCCCTACAGAATGGTACTTCCTGGCCTTGGACTCCATTTTCCTCTGCATCTACGTATTGGAAGCTCTGCTCAAGATCATTTCCCTGGGCTTCGGTTATTTTTGTGACTCCTGGAACAATCTAGGTGGGTAAGGATGGGTGTGTGATTGTGTGCGTGTGCAGATATGTACACACACATGCATGTGTGCATGCAGATGCACGTTTGTGCTTCTGATGCATGCATTGTGTGCGTGTGTGTGTGTGTGCGTGTGTATATTTTTGTGTGTGCTTGTGTATGCATGCATTGTGTGTGTGTGTTTGTTGCACATGCGTTGTGTGTGCATGTGTGCGTGTGTGCGTGTGTGTGCATATGTGTTTGCTTGTATGTCTGTGTGTGTGTGGGTGTGCTGGGAACCACTGAACTGTCTGGGGAGGCTGAGAATTAAAGAGAGGCAGGGACAGGGGTGTTGGCATTGGGAGGGCTGTGGGTCCTGGCTGGGGACCCAGGCAGAAGCTGGCCACACTCAGGCACCCCTGTACCCTCAGACTTCTTCATCATGGTCGTGGCTGTGCTGGACTTTGTTCTCATGCAGCTCCATTCCGTCTCCATCTACCACAAAAGCCTCTTCCGCATCCTCAAGGTCTTCAAGAGCATGCGGGCCCTGAGGGCCATCCGAGTTCTACAGAGGCTCAGGTCAGCGCTGCCACGGTTGCCCACTCTGCTGTGGGGAGTCTGAAGGAAGAGCGGACACAGGCCTCGGCCCCCATGGAATCCACTCAAGGCTTGACCTGATCAAGAGATGGGGGAGGGGGCAGCCGCAGACCCCAGCCCGCTTCCGATAAGCCTCCCGCCATGCTCTGGGATCAATCTCTTCATTTTCCAGAGGAGGGCCAGGACTCACCCTTGCCACGAACAAATCAGGGACCTCCTGCCTCCAGTGCCAGCCCTGGCTACTGGGGACAGATCCCCAGCCCCGCTGATTCAGCCTCCCTTTCCACCTCTTCCCACAGCTTCCTGACCAGCCTCCATGAAGTGACAGGGACCCTGGGCCGATCCTTGCCGTCCATCGCGTCCATCCTCATCCTCATGTTTACCTGTCTCTGTATCCTGTGGTGGAAGGGGCGGGGGCAGCAGGGACTCGCGCGGGTGGCAGGAGGGCTCTGACCAGGGGCTGGGCCCTGGAGCTTGCTTCGACCCTGAACAGCCAGTCCTCTTCTCCGTGGTTCTCCGGGCACTGTTCCGAAGATCAGACCCCAAGCACTTCCAGAACATTTTCACCACCATCTTCACCCTCTTCACTATGCTTACCCTGGATGACTGGTCCCTCATCTACACGGACAGCCGGGCCCAGGGTGGGGCGGTGCTCAAGCTGGGGCGGGACCCAGGGTGGG
>NW_007732054.1:130776-136671 GCF_000696425.1 Galeopterus variegatus | reverse complement strand
CTGGGGCGGGACCTGGGGTGGGGCGGGGCTCAGGCTGGGGCGGGGCTCTGGTGGGGCGGAGCCAAGGCTGGATGGAGGGCGGGACTGGCTGGTGGGCACAACCCGAGGGCTCAGTCTATCTGCCAAGTGGGGCCTGTGATGCCCGCGGGGAGGGTGGCAGAGAACAGCCCACTGACCCTACCCTCCTGCTCCCCCCAGGAGCCTGGTACATCATTCCCATTCTCATGATTTACATCGTCATCCAGTACTTCATCTTCCTCAAGTGAGGCCCCGCCCTGCTCTGCGGCCCAGCATCACTGCCTGCTTCCCCCCACCCACCCCCGGCTGCTCCCCACCCCTCTGACCCTGGTCATGCCACACTGAACAGAGGAGGGGACAGGGCCTGTCCTACAGCCTCGTCCTTGAGAGCACCCCCCTGTCCCTCCTCCCCAGCCTGGTGATCGCTGTCCTGGTGGATAACTTCCAGATGGCACTGATCAAAGGCCTAGAGAAAGTGAAGCAGGAGGTACTGAGTGCTGTGGGGCAAGTGGCGCAGATCCACAACGAGGGGGCCCGGGTGCTCCAGGCACAGGTGGGCATGGGCCTCAGGCAGGACTAAGGCCTCTTCTTCACAGAGGGCCGCCCGCGTCCATGAGAAGCTTCTGGATGACTCGCTGACGGAGCTCAGCCAGGAAGGTATGGCCCTGCCCGCCCTTGCCCCACCTGCTCAAGCTCAGGGTGGGTCAGCTCTCCACGCCCGCAGCCTCCTTCCACAGTCACACACACAATTCCAGGCTCAGTTTCAGAGGTTTAGAATCCGAGATGCGGGAGGACTTTCACAGTGTAGAACCTCGGTCCAAAGGGCTCTAGGACAATCCTCCAAAAGACAATTAAACTCAGAGTTAATTCTTGAAAGACCCACTTGCTAAAAGGCTAATTAGCCAAATTGTGATTCACCAACCCCCCGTTTCTGTTAATCACTTATAAAGTTCATAGCACTTGGTCTTCCATGGGATGGTTTCAGCTGCCTTTGTGGGTTTCGTCAAGAGCCACTTGTCCAGAGCCACTCGACGTGGATTGAGAATCTACAAAAATGAAGTAAGTTCATAGCACTTGGTCTTCCATGGGATGGTTTCAGCTGCCTTTGTGGGTTTCGTCAAGATTACACACACTTGTCCAGAGCCACTCGACGTGGATTGAGAATCTACAAAAATGAAGTTTTTTTTATTGTGGACCTAAAAGGAACTGAGGCTGAACATATAAAGCATAGGAGTTATTGAGCCAGTGTGACGATTGCAATTGGGGAAACACATAGGTCAGGTCGCCCTGAGAAATACGCTGCAAAGAGGCCAGCAGAGCTTAGCATTTTATAACCACAGGAAGGGGGAAGAATCAAAGGAGAGAGAGACAAGGACAGCCCCGCCGTATCACTTAGTCAGTTTTCTGTTGGTTGTACATGCGGTACAGGCTTGGGATGGTTACTAGGTTACATCCTACATGCAGGCATCTAGGGCAGGGGATACAAGAAGCATGCTAAGGTTATTTGATGACCTTCTGGTGCCATCGAGTCTTCTTCTAAGTAAAAATGGTCTTATGAGAACATTTCCCAGGACATGCAGATGGGACTACTGACTTGTCCCAGGTCTCCCAAGGCACTACAGTTTAGCCACCTGGTCAGAGCAGATTTCCGTGTTATCACTATACATGTTCATTTCACACACCCCCGACTTTCCGAGTGGATTGATTTTGAGCCAGCTGGTTTGCTTCCTGCTTAAAGATCCTCAGAACTTTAGATTCTGAGCTCCAGAATCTCACTGTTATAATCAACACCAGAGAATCAAGGGTCCTCAGAGGTTACCTAGTCCCTCACCTGTGCTCTCCAACAGGAACCGACACTCAAATTACTTAACAGGTTGAGGGCGCATCAGCTTTCAGGAGTGCTAGATCCAGGACTCAAACGATGATCACAGGATTTGGTCTCCTTCCATATCTCCACTCCATAGCCCTCTGTGTGATTTTGTTCTTATGACAACTCTTCCCTTGTAGTGGCAAAATGTGCACTTGCAACTCTAGTCCCAAATCCTTACAGATGAGCCATCCCTAGCCTCCCAGCAGAAAGAGGTCCTCTTCTCCCAGCACTCCCGGTGAAGTCCCAGAAATTAGCATCCTTTGCTCTGATCGAATCACTTGCCTAGTTCTCAACCAGTCACTGCAGCTGAAGAGTAGGCTGCTCTGATCAGCCAAACCTAAGTCACATGTCCTTGAGGACAGGGGTAAGTGAGACCAACTCCAGCTAGACAACATGGACTGAAAAGGGGTAGGGTTGTTGCCCAGGAAAATAGGACACTTTCACTAGAAGAAGAGAGAATGGAAGCTGGACAGACACACGGCTCCACACTCCAAGCCCAGAGAAGCAATCTCTTTGGGGGCACCCTGAACAGAAACTCCTTTAGCCCGTGTTTGAACATCTCCATGACACACGGGGTTTCTCCCACCTCCTCTCCGAATCCAGCCATCTTCTTGACCTCACCCTTCTTTCTCTCCATCTAGACCCTGAAGAGATCATGAGTGATACCACTATGCAAAAGCAGCTCATTGAGAGAAAGTTTGGGGCCATGACTGAGAAGTGAGAAGATGCAAGGGAGGGGAGAGGTCTGGGGGCCTGGCTGGCAGCTGGGAGGGAAAGAGACATTGCCCACCTCTCTGGAAGGGAGCTGGAAGCAGAAGGCAACTGTATAAAGCTGGGGGTGGCTGCTGCACACCACGTTTATCATGCACCACCCGGACAATGCCACCAGCAGGGATTCCACTCATCTCTTTACTCAAGAAACATCCCCAAACCTTGTCAAGGCCAGCCCTGGGAGCACTCAAGGGACCCAAAGAGGACACAGACTCACGGTCTGCCCATGAGGGCCCCACCTCTACAGATGTGTTCTGGGTCATGGAAGAAGGGGAGACGTCAGCAGGTGGAGGGAGGAGGTGGTGGGGTGAGGGAACAGCTCAGGTACGGCCTGGAGGCCCAAGGCCACCCTCCGTCCCTGTCCACATAGTGGCCAGCTGAGCCAGGACAGCTTCCTCCTCCTCTAAGGCTAAGCCCCACCATGGCTCCTGCCCCCCTCACGATAAGGCCCAGGCTGCTTGCTTTGACCTTGCCTGGTGTCTCCACCTTCAATTCACCCAGCCCCTGAAACAGCCTTCTCTGAAGCCTGCCCCAGGCCCCCAGTTATGCTCCCTGCTGTCCTCACACCTTGGAGCCCCAGGAACCCTGCCCAAGGCTGCCAAACACTCAAACTCAGCTCCATGACGCTTCCCCCAGAAGCCTTTGCAGACCCCAGCACTGGCTGAGTTTCCCTCCTCTGGGTCCCTCTGCACCCCGAGTTTACACCAACCACCATGTGTTCCTTGTTGTCTGGCTCTAAGAGGAAGGCCGTTTCTGATTCATCTGTCTATCCACTGGGCACCTTGCAGTGTTCGTGGTCGTCAGTGTTATTTGATGGATGGGTTGGTAAGACGGGTAGGTGACGAGTGAATGGCTGGATGGGTGAATGCCTATTTGGGTGGGTAAATGAGTGGGTGGGCGAGTGGTCAGGGCACGACTGCACAGCATGGCGAAGGTGTAGCTCGGTGGGTGGGTTTATGCAGGAAGAGCAGGTGGATGGAGGGACAGGTGAGTGTGGACAGGTGGACTGGCTGGATGGTGAGGGAATGGACAGGTAGATGGGTGGATGGACGGGCACATGGTTGAATGGGTACCTGGAGAGGTATGGGGCAGATGAAGGGCCAAGCGGGTGGGTAGATGGGTGGGTAATGGGGGACGGACGCTTCTCACAGTGATACTCAGAAGCCTCCGTGGTACCAGCACACGTGGGGGCACTGTTAGGTGTGGAAAAGGACACGCTCTGGAAATAGTGATCTAGGGTGACGTAAGTTTCCAGGGGAGGGAGAGGCAGGCAGGAAGAGCCATGTAGGTGGCTCTGGGGGCCCAGAAGGCCCAGCAGGCAGGTCAGCCCAGCCCTTGCCTCTGCCGTCGCCCCCAGGCAGCAGGAGCAGCTGTTCCACTTCCTGCAGCTGGTGGCCGCGGTGGAGCATCAGCAACAGAAGTTCCGCTCCCAGGCGTCGGTCATCGATGAGATTGTGGACACTGCATTCGAGGTGACCAGGCAGGACGGGGGGAGGGGCGATGCACGAGGCTGGGGACCTCTGGGCACTCGTGCCCAGAAGTGGCCATGGGTAACAGTACCCTGCGCATTGGGGAGGGCAGAGGCTGGCACCGGCTCATTCACCCTCCTGTGCCACCCTGCAGGCTGGGGAAGAGGACTTCAGGAAGTGACCCCTGGAGAGGGACACCAGAGAGACTTCAGCGTCTGACAAGCTGTCCACGGGGGTGGGTTGGGACAAGTCCCCACATCTGCTGGAGTGATTGTCCTGGCCCTGCAAGGTTGGGGCCCCAAGAGAGTTTTAAAACCCCACATGGCTCCGTGTCCTCACTGGCTGGCCCGAAGCACAGGGTGGGGAACTTGTGTGCGTGCGCGTGTGAGTGTGGCACGTGAAGGGGGCTGTGTGGGGTCTTCTCTGGCTCACCAGGGCCCGGCAGCCTAATCAGCCCACCACCGCATTGGCAGCAGCCAGAGGGGTGACGCAGAAAGGGGCCAGGCTCGGGTGCTGGCTGTGGCAGGAGGGGACAGAGTGGGCAGTGACCCTGCTTGGGAAAGAGGGCCTGCCTGGCCCAGGAGTCAGGAGAAGACCATGCTGGAAGAGCCTGGAGGTGTGAGGGCCTGGGCCACCAGGGGACTCCAGGAATAGGGGCTCAGGCCTACCAGGACCCTCAGCATCTACTGTAACGGAGCCAGTCCCATGGAGATGTCATGAACCCAGAGGTGAGAGGTCATTGCCGTAGCCTGTGCCTCCTGGGGTCAGACTGCAGAGGCTCAGTGGGGAGGGAGGGCGGGCACTGCTCGGGTGCTCGTGGGCTCAGGGCGGGGTGGAACCGTGGTGTGTGTGGCGGGTGTCCCGCTGCTGGGGGGGGAAGCAGGACAACGAGGCTGAGGGCTGCCCCCACCCTGCCTGGTTAGGGCTTAGATGAGTCCCCTACATACAGCTTGAGCCTGGGCAGGATGGCCAGAGCCCACGTCCCCACTGGGGTGGCACAGGAGCACTGGCCTGTGCTGGGAGCTGGAGACCTAGCACTGAGTCCAGCTCCGGCCCAGCTGTGGCCTGGGGCTCCCCATCCACGGTGGGGTGGGGGTGTCACTGTCTTCAACAGCCACCTCACCTCTAGTGGAGGCCATCCTGGGTGTAGCATAGGCTGGAGGCAGTGTTGGTGGCACTCCCGAGTGGAGGCTGAGGGACACACAAGATTTTGCCATCCCCCACCCCCATCTCCGGGCTGGACCAGACAGTGGAGGAGCCTCAGGGCCGCAGGACAGAAGCAGCACCTCCCCTGGGCGCTGCCTGGCTCAGGGCCCAGGAATGGACCGTGCAGGGGAAATGCCACCTGGGATTTGGACAGATTCCAGGGGTGGAGAGGCCACCTGGCAGACGTCTCCGGACCTCCTCCCCACCACCTCACACATTCATTCAACAAGCAGACGTTTCCTGCCACCTACCCTGGGCCACCCCCTGCTGGGCCTCGTGCTTGTGCTTGAGGGCACCTGGGAGCTCGTCCAAGCAGCACCCACCCCCGCCCCGGGCTGTCTCAGCTGCCACATGTGACAGGCTTGAGCAGAAGCAGGACTGGAATTTGTCCCTGTTTCCCTAACTCCTGTCAGATGCAGCCCCTCAGACCCCGAGGTGGAGTCAGTGTTTATGTCCCACCTCCCCAGCTCCACCCCAATGTGGCTATGGGACAGAGGGCAGGAACTGTACCTGGGCTGCTCCTCCTGAGGCCCAGCCTCGGACAGGCGACCAGGCAGGCAC
>NW_007732054.1:129077-130216 GCF_000696425.1 Galeopterus variegatus | reverse complement strand
AGAAGCAGGACTGGAATTTGTCCCTGTTTCCCTAACTCCTGTCAGATGCAGCCCCTCAGACCCCGAGGTGGAGTCAGTGTTTATGTCCCACCTCCCCAGCTCCACCCCAATGTGGCTATGGGGACAGAGGGCGGGAACTGTACCTGGGCTGCTCCTCCTGAGGCCCAGCCTCGGACAGGCGACCAGGCAGGCACCAGTGGGCTGTGGGGCCTTGCGTGGAAGGAGGGGCTGCCGGGTACCACCCACAGCTGCCTGCCTGTGCCTGACGGTGTCCCAGTTACTTCCCATCCTGTCCCAGGTGTGGCTGTGTGGTTGTGTCTGAGGACACCTCTGGGTGTGGCATGTGGGACTCTGGGTTGCGTGTTTGAGGTCCGTGTGTACATCTCCGGGTGGTTTCTCTGGGGTGCGCCGCTTGTGTGTGTTTTTGCCGGTGCTTCTGCGTTGCTAGGTGGTGTGTGGTTGTATTTGCTGGGTATGTGGCTCTGGGAGCATCTGAGTGTGTGTTGAGGGTTTCTGTGCGCCTATGTCTGGTGTGTCCTAGGGTTGTGTGTGTGCAGTCAGTGTGAACTGCAGCCAGAAATGCTGGTGTGCCAAACATACCAAACATACTGCAGCTCGTTTCCTTTAAATGGCATTAAATGGAAGCCATCCCTGCATCCCTCCTGTGGGTAGTAGATTTGAGCTTGGTCCCTCTGGGGCTCCCTGTCCAGTCCAGTCCTAGGGTCTTGCCCAGGGCAGGGCACTGGGGGAGTCCGTCTGGCATGTGGCCGTGCTGTGGACTTGAGAGGTGCTGTCCCAGCCCTCATGGTGTCTTGGCCTGCAGGGACTCTGCTGTCCCAGGGCCACATGCAAGGACAGGGATCTTCAGAGGTCGGCGGCTCAGTGTGCTGGGGCCTGCCTGGCTGAACCCACCCCGGGCTACCCTGAACCCCTTCTGGGTGCTGAGAGGGACAGAGCACAGGTCCCTCCCAAAGTATTCACAGACATGGTCCCTGGTCTAGTCTCTTGTGGGGCTTTTTCTCCTGCCTCTTATCTCTGAGAATACTGGGAGCCTCTGGCTGCGACTGGGGACTCTGGAGATTTGATTCTCTATGTCCGTGATGCTGGGGTGTTTGGGGGACTCTAGGATTGGGGGCTGA
>NW_007732054.1:119604-129002 GCF_000696425.1 Galeopterus variegatus | reverse complement strand
GCCACATGCAAGGACAGGGATCTTCAGAGGTCGGCGGCTCAGTGTGCTGGGGCCTGCCTGGCTGAACCCACCCCGGGCTACCCTGAACCCCTTCTGGGTGCTGAGAGGGACAGAGCACAGGTGCCTCCCAAAGTATTCACAGACACGGGCCCTGGTCTAGTCTCTTGTGTGGCTTTTTCTCCTGCCTCTTATCTCTGAGAATACTGGGAGCCTCTGGCTGCGACTGGGGACTCTGGTGATTTGATTCTCTATGTCCGTGATGCTGGGGTGTTTGGGGGACTCTAGGATTGGGGGCTGAACCCTGTACCTGCAGCGCTATCCGGGCTGGGAGGGCAGAGGCTCGGCTGGGGGTGGTGTGGGTGCCCTGTCAGCTGAGTGGGAGTGGGGGCAGGGGGAGTGAAGCACTCACAAGGCACCTATGCAAGAGCAGAGCTGGCGATTTATTGCAAGGGATGTGGCCCAAGGGCCGCCAGTCCTGCCCCCGCCGCGCCCGCGCCGCCCTGGGGGCCTGTTACAGCTGCACGCAGTGGTGCTTTAGCAGCTGAGTGGAGTTCTGCCAGGGAACCACCAGCATCTCAAAGTCGCAGCGCAGCTTCTGTGGAGACAGCACGGGGGAGAAGGACGGGTGAGCTGGCTGGCCAGCCTCCTGCCAACAGCCAGTGCCCGGCCTGCCCGGACGCCCTGGGGCGAGAGAAGGGCAGGCACTGGCCTGAGGGACATCGAGTCAGGGGGCCGGGGCTAGATTCCAGATCCCGCCAGCCAGTCCTTCACTGCCCAGGGAAGCCCCAGCCTCCTCCTTCCTGCAGGTGTGGTGGCTGAGTCATCCAGAAGGCAGACAGGTTCGGCCAGCGTCCGCCTGGCCAGCCAGACCCGTTCAGTCCACACAGCTGAGGGCTGCGGCCTCTGTGGGGTTCGGGGATCAGGGGACAGGGCTGTTACCTCCTCCTGTGCCCCAGCAGCCAGGGGGCAGGTGGTGAGGTTGATGCGGTCTCCAGCATTCTTCCGGCAGGCCGTGCTCCCCATCTCCACCGTCAGGTAGTACTTGATGCCAGCCACCAGCTGGGGACAATGACGGAAGGGACAGGTCAGGGCTGCCAACAGTCAATCCCAGATCCTGACCTATCACCTCCCTCTACGTTCTCCCATTGTCCAGGGGCACATTCCTCACCCTGGTGGGAATCCCTGGGAAGAGGGGCAGAGGCCTGGAGCCTGCAGGATGCGGAAGGCTCAGCAGCACTCAGGAGGCTGAGACCCCGTGGGCACACCTGCCCGCGCCTGCACAGACCTGCCACTGTCACCGCAGGCTGCCCACTGCCCCATCGGCACCCTCCTCCCCAATCCACCCCGTCAGGGCAGGACTCAGGGAGGCAAGTGGAGGCGAGTCGCCCAACACTCGGTTGGATCCTGTCTTTCTTTGAAGTTTCCATATTCCGTTCATTGTGGGTTCTGGAACCCCCTGCGCCCAGGCAGCATCTGTTTGTCCTCGCCCGCCTCACCCTGGCCCTCGCCCCGCCACACCTGGCTCTGTGCCTTGAGGATGTGCGTGTCTCGGAAGTAGTAGAGGCTGTTGCTGCCCATGTTGTAGCTGGCCACGGCCGCCTGAGTCGCCTTTTGCACCTGCGGGTCGCTGGGGGACAGGTCCTGGCGTTTTCCTAGCATGCGCTCCCCTGTCCAGGCCCCAGTGTCGCGGGGTAGCGCCAGGAGGCAGAGTGCAACCAGGGTCAGACCCAATGCCAGCTTGAGGTTCAGACGTGCCATGGTTGTCAGTGCTGTGCCTGCAGCCCTGCGCTGCTTTTACGAGATCCACGGGCCGCTGGCCCCGCCCTCCACCTGCAGTGTGCCCCCGCGACAGATGCTGGGGGCGGCAGCCTGGAGGTCACCCAGAAGCCTGTGGCTCCCCTGTGCCTTCCCAACGCCCCACGTACTGGGAGGTAAGGGGCAGCACACAGGCACGAGGACCTTTGTGTGCCTAGATGCTGCCCTGCCCTCTAGGACACACCGAGTCTGGGGGAGGGGGGGAAGGACAGCAAAGATATCCAGCAACAAGTGCCACCATAGGGTCAGTTCACAGGACAGCTGTTAATATGAGCTGCCAACAGCAGCTATGATCAAGCTCTTACTCTTGCCACCGTTTCCTACCTGTGCGACCTTGGAGAAGTTACTTGACTTCTCACTGACTCAGTTTCTTTCCCTGTAAAATGGATAAGAATTGGCCAGAAAGTGGGGAGGTGAGGGAAGGGGCTCTGCCATCTTACTGATTGTGTGACTTTGAACAAGTCCCTCGACCTTCCAGAGTCTCAGTGTGCTCATTTGAAAAAAGGTGACAACCCTTATCTTCTAAGGTTGTTCTGACATTGATGGCTCAAGACTGGGTCACCGCTAGGTACACTGGGCATGTGCTAGATGGATCAACAAAATAGGGACCCCATGAATTTTTTAGAGTTCAACACAGTTTGTACTTTTAATCACACGTTGCTAGGGAGGGGGGTGGCTTATTGTCCTTGGGATACTAAGATCTTGTCAGTGCTTAGAGCCTTCAAGGGTCTTAACTGGGCTTGGAAGAGGTAGTGTTTTACAGGACCTGACAATCACTTGGCACTTAATAAGTGGTAACTATTATTGTGATAAATAAGTACACATCCAGCATATCTTCCCCCGCCTCCAATTTGGGGCTTCTCAGAAAGCCAGGGCCACGAAAGGAGGTGATTTCTGACGTGGACACCCAAACCAGAGTGTGGTCACTGCCCAATGCAGCTGCCAGCCTGCTTCCCATCCCCCTCAGCCCAGCTGTGAAAAACAAGCTCTGCACCTCCCTGGGATTCAAAGGAACAGTCACAAGTTTGTTGCTCAGGTGTCTGCTTTAAAGGGACAGACTCCAGATTGTGGGAGAGCTGGCCAAAGCTTGGCTCGGTGCGGCCAAGGCCAGGCAGGGACCTTGAACTGAGAGAAGTGGGAGGGGATAGAGTAAGAGGCCCAGGACTACACACAGGGGAAAGAGGCAGCCCCAAGGGGCCAGGGAGCCTCCTAGGGCTCCCACAGGTCTGCTCTCCCATCGCTGGGAGCTCAGCATCAACACTTACCTCCAACAGCTACCTGAAAAACTAGCCAAGGCCCTGTTTCCCACTCACCAAGGGCCAGCAGGTGAAAGGGTCACTGCTTCGTGCTGATGCCAATGAGTCTTTTGCACCATAACCTAACAGTTTCCAACAGCCTTTCACCCACTGGCCAATTAACACAAGCACCATTAGCTAGTAAGCATTATCCTCATTTTGCAGGTGAAAAAAGTCAATCAGGAAGGTCAGGAGACTTGTCGAAGGTCACACAGCTAGAAGTGGTGTCTTGCTGAGAGAAGAGGGAGGGGGAAGGGAAATTAACAATCACTGGGCTCTTGCTTTGTGCCAGGCCTTGCACCAGGGATTCAGCATATGTTCTGCCAATCTCATAATGGCTCTGCAGAAGCAGTGAATATTACCTCTTTCTACAGGGAGGAAATGGGAGGTCAGAGGGGAAGGTCAGTGGTGGGGCCTGGAGTGGCACCCATGTGCCAGTGACATCCTGGTGTGTGAGTTCTGGCTGCTCCATAGGGATGTGTATTAGTCTGTTTCTGTTGCTTATAACAAAATACATGGAACTGGGTGATTTATAAAGAAAACAAAATTTATTGCTTACAGTTTCTGAGGCTAAGAAGTCCAAAGTCCAGGGAGCACATGTGGTGAGAGCTTTGGTGGTGGAAAACAGTAGGGTGGTCAGAGAGCAGAGCCCAACCTCCTCATTCACTCTCCTTCTAAAGTCCTCAGAACCTTGCCCCTGACCACCATTATTAATCTATTCAGTACAGCACAGTCCTACAATCTAATCACCTGCAATTACCGTAGTAGGATTTTCCCACCCTCTTTTACACTGTCACAGTGGGGACTAAGTTTGGGGGGGACGTTCAACCCAAGGTAGGACCTGAGGGCTGCTGTGCAGGGGGGGCTCCCTGCACGTGGGCTGTCCCTGGGAGGATGTTTCAGAGCTGGACTCTATCCTGTCTGGACCATCCAGCTTTCAGAGGAAGGCTCGAGCCATTCCTGAGCTTGAGGGTGGCTAGACCCACTGGCCACAGGGCACAGCCTCCAGTTTTGCTGAGGCTTAGGCATCCCAACCCAGGTTGTCCACAGCACCTGTCACTTGTCCCTGGACTGATGGGTCTTGATGACCAGGGTAGGCTCCCGACATCTCCTTCCCTCTGGGATCAGGCCCTCCAGGGCCTTCTTGCTGCCCCCAGAACCCTCTTCCTTAAACCTTTGCCTGGGCGGATATGTTCTCTCCCAGGCTCTGCTCCCCTTTTCCTGTCACATCACACCCTGGAAAGGAGGCCTTACAGCAAGGCACCCTGTGGTCCAGCAGTGACTAAAGCTCCCCTCCATGGCAGAGTGCTCCTCAGTGTCAAGGGCTTTAGGCTCATTAACTGGTGGCATCTTTGCAACCCTGCACTAGCAGACAGAGGAGGAGACTGATGCTCAGAGCAATGAAGCAACTTGCTCCAGATCATATGGTGAGTAAAGGGGGATCTGTGCCCAGAAGTGGGCCTGGCTGGCTCTTCAAGGCTACCAGTCAAAGATGGGAGTGACAGTAAAGGGAGCCCTGATTCCTGCAGGGAGGGAGCAACCTGGAAGGGGCTGACAGTAACAAGTGCCTACTATGAGTCTTCACACCACTGCGCAGGCTGGGGAAGGTGTCTCAGCATTGTTTGTCCAGGTAGCCTCCCCTACTTTCTTCCCAGGGACAGCAGGAGCCCTTCAGGACCCTGGAGTGCATGGGTTGGGTTCACCCCAAGCTCCAGGCCGATCTGAGCAGTCATGACTAGACTGCCTGAGGGAGTCAAGCTCTGGCTGGTGGTTGAGTGCAGAGGTGGAGAGGGGGAGGCAGGGATTGGGTCAATAATGCTGACTTCCAGGCCCACTTATTCCCGCAGGCTAAAGGGTGGCCAGGCATGTCTTGTTGGGCATGGTGGGCTGACACTTACAGGTGGAGAGGGGGAGGCAGGGATTGGGTCAATAATGCTGACTTCCAGGCCCACTTATTCCCCCAGGCTAAAGGGTGGCCAGGCATGTCTTGTTGGGCATGGTGGGCTGACACTTACATAACCTGACTCCCACCCCTCACCACCCAGGTCTGCCTTCTCCTCCAGCATTCCAAACCCTGGTCCCTTTGTCCTGCTGTCTGTCACAAGATACATTCCCCATGCTCTATGTCCCCTGCTGCCCCAGGACTGATCCAGGAACTTGTGTGGGATGCAATATGAAGCCCAGATAGAGTTTGTGGACTGCCAACCTGTCATGGGCACCGCCTAGGCCCTAAGGGAGAGGCGAGAAAGCCCTGTCAGAATCAAAGCCTGTGGGTGAGCCAGGGAAAGGCAAATAAGGAAACCGAGCAGACAGTGCAACTGGCAGGCTTCCACCAGGGGCCCAGTGCCGGAGCCAGGGGAGGCAAATCCAGCAACCAGCATGGGAGGGAGCCACGGGAAGGGCTTCCTGGAGGAGTCTCCATTACCTCATAGAGCCCCAGCAACAGTCTGGCAGCATCAGAGCTCAGGTGCGGGAAGGCCATGGCCCCACCACACCCCCACCTAAGCACACCAGGCCTGTGATGGCATCACAGCACAAAGGTCGAGGCTGAGGGGACTCTGGATGACCCTGGACCCATCCAGGGAAACATCAGAAGCAGTATGGTCTCAAAATCCAGGGAGAACCCTCATTTTCACCTCAGTCTGGGCTTCAAACTAGCCCCCTTCCAAAGTGGCCTGTAGCGCAAGCTGGGACCTGCTATGGCACCTGGCGACTCTACTACGGTGGATCATTCACCCTTCCCAGGTCCATCCTTGCGCTGAACCTTCACCCCTGCTAACAACAGCTTCCAGACCTACCACATAATTGTTCCATCCCCAAGGCTTTATCTTTGGTGTCCCTCTTCCTTCTATTACTCTGAGATGTAGCTAATACACAGAAAAGGGCACAGCCCCACACTCGCTCAGTTTTAACAAGTACAGACTCAATGTCTGTACTATGCCCCACAGGTCGAGAAACAGAAACTGCACTCCTACCCCACACCCTCCCACTCACCACGCTCCCTTCCTCTCCCAAAAGTAGTCTTTTGCAATAAAGTTGGCTTTTGCAATAAGCATTCCCTTGGTTTTCTTTCTAGTTTTACCATCCATGGCAGGAATCCCTAAGTAAAAACTTACTTTCCAACTTTACACTATTTTGTTTTGCTTCATTTGCTCCATACTGTGATTCATCCACAGCACAGACATTGCTCGCTTCCACGGCTGTGCAGTGCTCTAAGATGTGAACGTGCCACAACTCCCCTCCTCCAGTACTGACAGCTGTTAGAGCTGCTCCCAGCTGGGGGCTACGTAAACAACGCAGCTGTGAACGCTCACGCAGGTCTTGGTGCAGGTGCCCAGGAGCTTCTTCCAGGCAGTCCTGAGTGGAATTGCTGGGTCACAGGGTGTGTCAGTTTTACTAAATAACCCCCAACTGTTTTTCCAAAGTGTTCATACCAATTTACCCTCCCACCACCTGGTTATCAGTTCCTGTTGCTCCATGTGCTCATCAACACCGGGTAGTGTTCAACTTTAACAATTTTTGCCAATGGGTGGGTGTTAATGGTACTTGCATTTCTGACTACTGAAGTTGAGCACCTTTTCAATGCTTGTCAACTTTTAGGCTACCTTCTTTGGGGATGGCCTTTCAGGTCTTTTACCCATTTTTCTATCATGTCCTCTGCTTTTTTTCCTGACTGCACTTCTGTGTGCTCCGAATATAGTTCTTTGTTTATATTGTTGCAAATATACTTTCCCACTCTGGGTTTGTCACTTCATTCTCTTTATGGTATCTTTAGACGAAGAGAAATTTGTAATATTAATAATTTGATGATTTTCTCTTCTTATTTTTTCTCTACCCTGAGATCATGGAAATCTTCTCTTATACCAATTTTTGTATTTGGGTTTTAGTATTTGTCACTCTTACTTCACCAGACAGTAAACCTTATGAGGAAAATTCTGTCTTGTTTATACTATAAGTCACTCCTTTCATCTGGTCCCTACAACAACCTCATTTTCCAAGTGGGGAAACTGGGGCTCAGAGCGACTGAGTGACATAACCCTGGAACATGGGCTCCCAGGTATTTCCAAGTTACAGTTTAAGTTCTAGTCTGGCTACTTCCCAACAGCAAGTCTAAAGGGAAAATACTTAGTCTCTCTGAGTCCCAAGTTTCTACACCTGTAAAAGAAAAAACAATGACTATTATAGTGGAAGAAAAATACATTTGCAAAGATCTTAGCTTCAGGGCTAGTTCATATTAAATGCTCAGGAAAGAACAAGACTAAAATGTACTGAATAAAAGAGAGCAGGGCAAATGGCAAGAGCCTTGCCCACCCCTTCCAGAGGCCAGGAGAGCAGATGAAGTCGTAACTGACAGGTGAACTCTTACCCAGTTCCGGTCCACCCTCTTCCTGGTACCTCTGACTCCCACTGACTTTTCCACCAGGTGCAGCATTGCCCAGCTGTTGACTTGAGAGACTTCTGGAACACCATAGCCATTTGGTTCCCAGGGAGAGATCAACCCACATTCTCTCCCACATTACTCAGGGATTGAGACACTGCAAGGCATCTGCCCAAGGCCCACGGGGCTAGGGTGGCTGCCCTACAGGAGCGGGAAGGGAAGCTGCTAGTTTCGGTCTGTACTGATAAGCACTGCGCCAGACCTGGTCAGCCCCTGGGGAAGTGGCAACTTCCAGCCCACTTGCTTTTCAACACAAGCCCAGTCAGTCATGAAGGCCACTGACTTTATTAATCTAAAAAACTTTACAAGGACGACTGTTCTGCCAAAAAGGAGCCAAATGGCACCAAACAGACCAGAGATGAGGATGGGGGTGAAGGAAGGGCCAGGAATCCACTCAGGAAAGCTGGTAATTGTCACCAAGAACTGGCAGGGTAAGGAGAAGGAAGGGAGATGCATGCAAGAGTGAGAATTCCAAAAAAGTTGAAATGGCAATGGGAGAGAACTCCCAAAAGACCCTGGAGTACGTAGAAGGTGAGTACAACAACAGCAATCTTTTCCTTTGTAGAGGACAGGGAAGGAGTCCCCACTCAACTGCAAACTCAGAAGACTCAATGCTGGGGCTGGGGATTGACGGCACCCCAGACAGCATCACAAGAAGGCATCACACCATTCTCGGAGGCACCCAAAGCAGTCCCGGGACTGCTTGGCATTAGCGCCACATGTGTCCTTCAGCCATTCCCGGAAGAGGTCTTCATCTTTCTTTAGCACCAGAAACTGGCCAAGGACCACATAGGCCTGCAAAACAAAGGGCATACTACTAAGTGCTCTGCGGGGGCTAAGAGCAAGGTAGCCACTTCTGTGGCATTCAAAGCACACAAGCCTGGGAGGCAGGGCAGCTTCTGTCCCCACCTCATTTCCTACAAGTGGCCAGGCTCTAGCTGCCTCCTCAGATTATACACCACTCTCCACCCCACAACAAACAGGCTTACTTTTCCTCACTCCCAATCTGTAGTCTCCCATCCCCAGCCCTCCTCAGTACACGCAGCCACCCCACACCTTGTCAAAGCCCCTTTCCTCCAGCTTCTTGCCCAGGACTTCACCAATCCCGGCCAGGCTCCCCACTGGCTTTTCCCCCATGGGCTCTGCCACGAAGTCTCGGTGCTTTTGGGAGGTTGTCATCTTGATCAGGCTCAATCTGGGAATCTCAAGAAAAGGCAGGTTAGGGCTGAAGACCTGGACCTCGCCAAGGCCCACTGGCAATCTCAAACTAAGCGGAAGCTAGGCAACAAATATGACAGCTTGCTCGATCCCCTTCATTTCACAGAAGAGACAACTGGGGTCTGGGGGAAGTCACTGTACAGAAGAGAAGTCTCTTCTACGTTGGACCTCGCCAAGGCCCACTGGCAATCTCAAACTAAGCGGAAGCTAGGCAACAAATATGACGGCTTGCTCGATCCCCTTCATTTCACAGAAGAGACAACTGGGGTCTGGGGGAAGTCAGTGTACAGAAGAGAAGTCTCTTCTACGCCCCGCGGGGCCTGAGTCTTGGGACTGCCCCAGAGGAAATACTCTCCTACGCTAACAGGTGGCGCACGCGGGGCAGTGAAAAGATTCCCAGAGTTCAGCAGCCAGGGCCCGCCCTGAACTTGTCGCTTCCCCTGTGACCTTGGCTGGGCAAAGGCGGCACAGACTCTGCCTGGAACCACCGCCTGGTGGGAAAAGCAAACGCAGGGTCTTCGTGCCTTCCCCGCCCTCCTAGGCGCAGGCCCAGAGCGCCGCACGCCAGCTCCCGCAGCCCCGCGGGCTCCATGCCGCGCTCCCTCCCGCGGCCCCGCCCCCAGCACGCGCCG
>NW_007732054.1:104653-118618 GCF_000696425.1 Galeopterus variegatus | reverse complement strand
CGCCAACCGGCCGCTCCCGCCGATACCTCAATCCACTAGAACTTTCTTCGGTTTCCGCTTCCGGGTCGCCTCAAGAACCGCCTTTAAAAAAGAAAATCCAAGTTGGGCACTTCTAGCCACGTAGAGCCATAGAGTTGAGGCCCGCAAGGCCTCCACAGCCTCCTTCGCGGGAAGCCGAGCCGCCTTCTGTGACCTAGTTTCTCCGTCAGCTCTTCCGGTTTGAGGGAGAGAAGGTCCGAGAAGAAAACTTCCGTTCCCTGCTGCCCGGCGCCCGGAACTCAAGGACCTCGGCTTGGCCGACCTGGCGGTGGGAAGAGTTAGAGGAACGGACAAGAGAGGGGAAGAATGGCCAGGAGGCTTCCGAGAGAGCACCGGAAGTACGGCGCTCAGAAGGGTCCGACTCAGGCTCGCGTCGCTGTCGGCTGGTGGGAACCGGGGACGCCGGCGACCTGAGTGCAAGCTGGCGCTACCATCGTCACCGCCGGCAAGTCCCTTTTCTGTGCTTTCGTTGGCTCAGTCTTGAAGTGGGTCGAGGACGAGCCACTCTCAGAGTCCATCCTGGAAAACGAGGTTGCCAGTGGGAGCCGAGAGCCGGGGTAAGTGTGTGTCTTTCCTGAGGGTTTTTCTTCCGAGGCAGGGAGGGAGGGAGGGAGGCAGGCAGGAGATGGCAACGAGAGATGACACGTCGGAGTTTGCTTTGGAAATCGTCACTCTTGGTGGTACCGACTTTCGTCTTCTACGTACCTAAGTTAGAAATACGGCAAATGGCGCAGACCAATCCTTACCTCGACCTTTAAAGTAACTCGTTCCTGGCTTGGACCATCGCAGAGGTCACCTAATTGTTCTCTGCCTGTAGTGTGTTGAGAGATTGAGTATCTGTGTTGTGTAGTACCAGACGTGGGATGTACAGGCATGTTGAGAAAGATAGTTTATCTCAAATGCCTTCCGGAGAGGTTGTCAGAATGATTTTTTTGAAACACGTGTACAGTTTTATGATCACGCCAGAACTTATGGTAACAGGAGTTATTTTTATATGACGTAGGTTATGTTAAGTACTTAACAATGTTGAGTTAGCTATTTTCTCTTGGGCCTAGAGAAATTGAAAAGTTGGGAAACAGCCAGAGCAGGATTTGAATCCAGGCACTTAGACTTCAAGGCCCATGTTCTTACCAGGGCACTGTGTCACTCCTCAGTAAAAGGCCCCTCCCCATCTTCAGAACAGTCCTGGGTTCTGAGCCTGCCATCCAAGGAACTCAGGAGGAGGAGTTGACGGTTTCTTCATCCCAAACCACCCTGGGACAGGACTCAGCATGTCTCAGGCCACCAAGAGGAAGCATGTGGTGAAGGAGGTGCTGGGGGAGCACATGGTGCCCTCCGACCAGCAGCAGATTGTGAGGGTGAGTGCACTGGACACAAGCTGCTCTGCCTCAAACCCTTCCACTCCCTCTGGGCTCCTGGGGTGGGGGTGGGTTCAGTGCAGCCCAGACTGTGTTTGATCTGACTGATGAGGCTGACTGATTCTTGTCTCTCCTGGACCAGGTACTCAGGACCCCAGGGAACAATCTGCATGAGGTGGAGACAGCCCAAGGGCAGCACTTCCTGGTGAGCATGCCATCCAAATACCGTAAGAACATCTGGATCAAGAGAGGTGAGAGAGGCAGCCCTCTAGGAGACAGAACCATTTCCTGTGGCCTTGCCTTTCCGCATTGCAAGCAGTCCTGACTTTGCTTTTTCTCTTCTCACCTACAGGGGACTTTCTCATTGTTGACCCTCTGGATCAAGAGAGGTGAGAGAGGCAGCCCTCTAGGAGACAGAACCATTTCCTGTGGCCTTGGCTTTCCGCATTGCAAGCAGTCCTGACTTTGCTTTTTCTCTTCTCACCTACAGGGGACTTTCTCATTGTTGACCCCATTGAAGAGGGAGAAAAAGTGAAGGCCGAGATCTCCTTTGTGCTGTGCAAGGACCACGTGCGCTCTCTACAGAAGGAGGGGCTCTGGTAGGATGGTCCCCTCAGTCATTGGCGTGCTTGCTTCTGGGGGGATTGACTTCCTAGCTAGGGAATCGGGGGAGGGGAGATTATGGCATCCCAGGCATGGACAGCTAGAACAAGCTTTTTGCTGAGAGATGTCTTTGTCCTCTCTGATCCTGGCTCTTCTCTTGGCACAGGCCTGAAGCCTTCTCTGAAGTGGCTGAGAAACACAACAGCAACAGGAACAGGTAAGGAACAAATCTTGGGGTAGAGAAGACAGAAAATAGGGGTTTGTGTCTTGGTGTCTTGAAGGAAAAATAGAGCCTTCTTTTCTCCCTACATAGGGTACATGGTGATAGCTCCTAAATATGTGCTACAATATGTGGTTATGAGTATGGCTTCAAAGTCAGATACCCTGTGTTAAAATTCTGGCTTTGCCACTTATAGCTCAGCAGCTGTAAGCAAGTTAGTCTTTTAAGACTCTATTTCCTTATCTATAAAATGGGAGTTCTGTGAAGATTAAAGGATGCAATGCTTGTAAAATTGCTTAGTACAGTACCTGGTATATAACATGGGTCCACTGTTAGTATTCCTAACTAAAACCAATGGCTGTAGCAAACTTTGGGGGGAGGGGGAATTTACCTATTTCTTTGGCCATTTTTTCCACTGTTTGCTCTGACTCTATCCCTTCTTTTAGTCTTTAAGGGGGTGCTGCATTTTGGCAGGCCTTTGGAGCCCTGACAGCTTGGCCAAATGGTCCTCCTTTTTGGGACTCCTTAATTGCAAATCTGGTTTTCCCAGAAGGTGTTGGGCTAACTCTGCTCCTCCTCCACACAGACAGACTCAACCAGAACTCCCAGCCGAACCACAGTCATCGGGAGAAAAGTCCAGCTCTGAAGATGATTCTGATCTCTTTGTTAACACCAACCGCAGACAGTATCACGAGAGTGAAGAGGAGAGTGAAGAGGAGGAGGCACCCTGAGGTCCTGGGACCCACTTCTCTACTTGCTCAGGGACTAGTCCCTAGCAACTCTGGGCTTGGACAGTCCCATAGTGCTCTGCAGATCTTCACCCCGGGATGGGGACAAGGCAGGGCCCCTGTCTGAACTGACCTTCTGGCCTGGAAAATTAAACCCCTAGTGGGTGGTGACTTGTACTGGTGTCTGAGTGGCTCTCTGTGGGGAGGGGGACTTGTGGTTATGTACAAAACTGCTCCTTGGTGTGGCGGCTTGGTGGGCCAGTGGGCTGAATAGGAAGTAAATGGGGAATGGCTGGAATCTTTCTGAGGTAGTTTGTTCTCTTTCTCTCTCATTGGGCAATTAGGAAGTGTCAGGCCCTGTGCGATGTCTCCTTGTATGTATTTAACAAGTGGGAGCAATCCCACTTCATTGCTTGCTTGCAGTTTATATGGATTCAAACATTCAGGATTACAGCCCTAGGACATACTGCCCACCTGCCTCTAAAAGACACTCAGGACAAATCCCATGGTGCCTGGTGAGCTGCTTTCCCTGCCTTTAGTCATCTGTTACTATGGGAGGGCTCACCTCCATGCTACTGTGTGCATCCCCTGGTCGGACCCCAGCTCTCCCATCCTTAACTATCTGCCACTTGCAGATTATATGCTATGTGGTCAGCAAACCTCTGTATATATTTAGCCTTGTTTTGAATGGTTCGTCCATCTCTTGATTTTATTGGAAACCTGGTTGTTCAGTAACCTTTTAAATGGAGGCGACTTTTTTACCCTCACCTTTTGTGCCTCAGTATGAGAAGGTAGGGTTGGTGGCCTCCTTGTGGCTACTCAGACCATCAGTCTCCACCAGCCCTCTTGCAAACCGCGTCATCTCGCTTCTTCGAACCTTTTGCCTCTGGCTGTATGCTCTCCCTCTTCAACACTGGCATTGACCTAGTCACTGCTCAGTCATAGAAGAGTTTACGTCCTACTGATTTAGTCTTCCGCTTCTGCTGTGTCATTATTTTCTTTATCACATGGATGGAGCTGTTCAACCCTATGGCTCCCAAGTTCCTTGATGTCCCCACCACTAATGCCCTTGTCTTCTTTTCCGGCCTGCAATATGTATCCCTAGTCACTCCCTGGACCCTTGACATCACTAGGAATTGCAGCACCTTTTGAATTTAAATACTTGTACATTCACCACCTTCTGGCTTTCTTCCTTATTCGAGTACCTCCTCTGCAAATTTTTTTTATCCTCATCCTCCAAATCAGCCCTGACATTCTCACCATTAACCTCCTGTCTTCACTTCCCTCCGTGAGCAGCATCAGTCCCATGGTCCACACCTTCCACTCCTGTCTGCCTCCATTCTGTTCATCTAGTAAAACCCTAAACCTGGGTGAACCCAATCATTCATCTCTGCCTGAACCCGAGTCACTATTATCACGCTAGAAAACAGCCAACCTGGCTCACCAGTCGTACCTTAAATTCATAATTACAAACCTCAAGTGGACACTCAGCACTGCCCAGCTGATCTACTCTGGGATGTCTCTTTCAAAACTTCTATTTCATCTACCAGTTCTCTGTTCCCATGGTAATTACTGACCACAGCTCATACTTCATTAAGAATTAGTAGCCATTGGAGGGAACTCACACCTCATTACCAAGTCTGCAAATGTGCTTGTGCATCTTCCTGTTTTTCTACTTCCTGTTGTAAGCTGATGGCACTTAAGCCTTTCCTCTTGAGCTTTGGAGGCTGTCTCTTCTCTTTTTTTCATAAGGACTTTGTTGGGGTATTTTTGTTGTTGCTGTTTTTTTGTTTATCATTCTCTCTATTATATGTGTTAGCATCAAATGTGCTATAGAATCTCGTTTCTGAAACAATCAGGAAAACCTGTATTGATCCCCACATCCTCTCCAGCTACCGCTTCATTTATCTGATTTTCATTCACTTTCTCTTATGTTTGCTTAGTGTAGCTTTAAATATGTGCGTATATATGTGTGTGCGTCTACATGTGTATAAAGTGTATGTCATTTATCTGATTTTCATTCACTTTCTCTTATGTTTGCTTAGTGTAGCTTTAAATATGTGCATATATATTTGTGTGCGTCTACACGTGTATAAAGTGTATGTGTGTATATATATATATATATACATAAACCAGATGAGTTAAAGATATGTATGTGTGTGTATATATATATATATATACATAAACCAGATGAGTTAAAGATATGTATGTGTGTGTATATTTATCTTTATCTTTTTTTCCCTAAAGAGAATCATTTGTCCCTATACCATTTATTGAAGGTTCATTCTTTTCTCACTGGAAATACTTTTCAAAAAATAAACTAAATTCCTGTACGCGCTTATATGTGGATCTCTTTTCGGAATTTCTAATCTAACCCCGTTGGTCTTTGTGCCTGTACCATGTTTTATAGTCTGATTGATACTTGCTAGGCCGCTCCTCCACCCCCACCCTGCCATTTTGTGGCCATTTCATGTTTTCATATTTTCTCTTACATAAGAACTTCAGAATGGACTTGTCAATTTTCATCTAAAGGTCCTGTTGGGATTTTCATTGGCATGGTTTTAAATAGTTTGATTTGGGGAGAAGTATTATCTTAACAGTTTTGAGTCTTTATGTCCTAAGCAGGGTATGTATGTTCTTTTCTAATACATTTCTAGTTTGATTTAGAAGTTTTATCAAATTTCTGGTTACTTGTTACAAACTCCTCGTTACTTGTTATGAACAGGATCTTCTGAAATTGCACTTGTAATCATCACTGGCATGTGGGAACGCCGTCCATCTTTGTTGCTCATCTTGTTAATCTAATTGAATTCATTAGTTGTCGTAGCTCTTTAGTTGATTCTCTTTGTTTTCTAGATAGTCAAATCATATCCTGTGAGTTTCAGTTTCATCTTATCCTTTACACTGTTTTTTCTTGTGAATGACGGAGGCCAGGACCTCCAGTATAATATTGAATGGCCTCTTGATTGTTCCTCTCTTAGTTTTAATGGTTCTTGTGTTTTCGTCATGAAATAGGACTCTTGCTTTAGGTTTCTGGTAGATAGTCTTTGTTAGGATGAAGATGTTTCCTTCTGTTCCTAGCTTGAGGGTTTATTTCTTTTATTCAACAGTGATGAATGCTGACATCTATTGAGATAATAAAAAGATTTTGTTTTATTATTGTACTGAATTACATTAATAGTTTTCCTAATGTTGAACCAACCTTGCATTCTGATATAAATCCTGCTTAGTTTTACAGTGTGTTATTTAGATTTTTATATTTATTCCTGGGCCAATTTCACTTTATTATTGTACTGAATTACATTAATAGTTTTCCTAATGTTGAACCAACCTTGCATTCTGATAAAAATCCTGCTTAGTTTTACAGTGTGTTATTTAGATTTTTATATTTATTCCTGGGCCAATTTCACTTTTTTTTTTTTTTTAATAATCTCCCTGTTCTATGTTGATATTAATATTATGCTAGCCGTATAGAATGGGTTTGAAGATGTTTTATCTTTTTCTTCAGGCTCGAATAGTTTATAGAACAGGAATTTGTTTCTTCAAAATTTGGTAGAAGTTATTTATAAAAACATCCGTGCTTGGTGTCTTTTTTAAAGATAGATCTTTAACTGCCTTTTAGTTTCTTCTGTGGCATTCTGTCTCTGAAGTTTTCTATCTTTGAGTCAGTTTTGGTAATTTATATCATTGTAGAGTCATATATCTCATGTATATTTAAACTTTTTAGGCAAAAAAGTTATGCTTAATATTTGTATTATTTGGGACTTTCTTACTTATAAGCAACAAAATCGAACTCAAATTAGCAGACTCAAGCAAGGACCCATTGGCCTGAGGTCTGAGAGTGGCACTTCAGGCAGAGCTGATCCAAGGCCAGCACGATTCCTCAGGACGCTCTCCTTGTTTGTCTTGGTTGTCTCTGCTGAATTCTACTTCTATTCTCCCAACTTGGTGGTGAGATCCAACTATGTATTTATAGATTACCCAGGCCAAGCTGACTGTTCTGAGAGCCCTTTATCCCTGATGCTGTGGCCAGTCCATGTGATTGGTTGTCTCATGGTACTGACCCCTCCTGCAGTTACATTTGAGAGTGTGCGGCCCTTCACACTCTACACCTCTATCACTTTAGGACCAACATTTACAGCCAGGTCCTTTCCAGTAAGGCTTCCCCACGCAGCCCAGCTCACTTTCATCCAGTCACCCTTATACATGTACTAAGGAGCACAAATGGCAATCTGAGCTAACCACATGGGTTTTCTTCTTTATCTGTAAATGTGGTAAAATATCTTCACATTTTCTCATGTTAAAACATTCCTGCATTTCTGGAGTAAAACAGACATGATGTATTTTTCATTACATTGTTCGATTTGGTTTTCTTTTTTTTTTTTTTTGTCTTTTTCCATCGATTTGGTTTTCTGATATTTGGGGGGCGGGGGCAGATTTTGGCATCCAGGTTCATAAGTGAGGTGGTTTAACTTTTTTCTTTCCTATATTGTCCTTGTCTGGTTTTTATATAAAAGTTATGCTAACTTCATGAAATGAATTGGAGAGTGTTCTCTTTATTTTCATTACAAGAGCTTATATAAGATTGGAATTTTGCATTTCTAAATTTTCTGGTAAAACTTGCTGTAAAATCAACCACGTCTGGCCTTTTTTGGAGGGGTGCCGGGGGTGTGTTTTGAACTAGATTTTTAGTGGTAATAGATTAATCAGGTTTTCTGTTCTTGAGTCAGTTATATTTCAAGGAAAGAATATTTTCATGTTTTCTCATTTTAACTGTGATATCAAATTTACTGGCACAAAGTTATTTATAGAATTGCCTTATGTTTGTAATCTTGACTGTACCTGAAGTTATGTCCCCTCTTTTATATCTGATATTGTTGGTGTTTTCTCTGCTGTCCCCCGTCAGTCTCAGGAGAGCTTCATTACTAGTCCTTCCAGAGCACCAACTTTTTGTTGTCATTGCCTTTCATTGGTAGCTTTTTTCTATTTCATTAATTTCTCCTTTTACCACCATATTTCCCACCTACTGATACTCTTTTTGGGTTTATTCTGTGGTTCTTTTTCTAATCCTTTTGGTTGGATACTTAGCTCATTAATTTTCTTCTTTACTTCCTCCACCATCCCAAAATATTTAGGGAATTTTTATCTTTTTTTTTTTTTGAGGCTGGCTTGTCTGGGGATCCAAACCCTTGACTTTGGTATTATCAACACCGTGCTCTAACCAACTGAGCTAACCAGCCAGCCCTAGGGAATTTTTAAACCTAAAGAAATGCAAAGGGCTGGCCCGGTGGCGCACTGGATAGTGCGCCACTTGGGAAGCGCGGCGGCTCTCCCGCCCGAGGGTTCGGATCCCACATGCGGACCGGTTCCCGCTCACTGGCTGAGCGAGGCGCGGGAGCAACGCCAAGGGTTGCAATCCCGTTGCCAGTCCCCGGTCCAGTACGGGGGCAACACTGAGGGTTGCGATCCGTTGCCGGACACAGAAAAAGTCGAAAGACAAAAAAAAAAAAAAAAAAAATGCAAAATAAGTGCCCGTATACCCGTCAACAAGTTACCAATTTATAACATTTTGCCACATTCTGTATCTTTGCACATACACACAGTTTTTACATTTGTTATATCTCTTTAGCAACTTTTAATTTAGAATAGAACCCTTACTGTATGTCCTTCATAAAATTGTCTTTTTTGGTGAGTTCAGGCCAGTCATCTTACAAAAATGCCTGTGTTGGATTTGTGTGATCATTTTTGTACCTTTAGATTCAGGTTAAACAGCTTTAGCACCAACAGCATGGAGGAGGTGTGTTCTTATTGCGCCCCCTGTGTGCTTACTGCACTGTGTACTTAGTGCATGTCAGGAGGCACACAATGACCAGATGTCTAGCTATTGGTCATGCTGATTTCTTGTTTTTTTATTTTTCTGATGGCCAGCCAGTATGGGGATCCAAACCTGTGACCCTGGTGTTACAAGGCTATGCTCTAACCAACTGAGCTGATTAGCCAGACTGTTGATGCTTATTATTTTTTTTTTTCCTTTTTGTCTTTTTTCATGACCGGCAACGGATCACAACCCTCAGTGTCGCGCCCATACCGGCCCGGGACCGGCAACGGGATCGCAACCCTCGGCGTTGCTCCCCGCACCTCGCTCAGCCAGTGAGTGGGAACCGGTCTGTATGTGGGATCCGAACCCTCAGCGGGAGCGCCGCCACGCTTCCCAAGCGGCGCACTGCAGCAGTGCGCCACCGGGCTGGCCCCTGATGCTTATTTTGATCACCTAAATAAGGAGATGGCTTCTAGATTGTTTCCCTATAAAGTACTAGTTTCCCTTTATAATTAATAGTTAATCTGTGGAGCAGTCTTACCTTTTTTTTTTTTTTTTTTTTTTAAAGATGACTGGTAAGGGGATCTTAACCCTTGACTTGGTGTTGTCAGCACCACGCTCACCCAGTGAGCAACCGGCCATCCCTATGTGGGATCCGAACCTGTGGCCTTGGTGTTATCAGCACCACACTCTCCCGAGTGAGCCACGGGCCGGCCCGCAGTCTTACCTTTTAAGGTAAATAAAATGCTAAAATATCCCTTGATGCAGCTCTTTGTTAACATCTGGTGGATTTTTAAAAATTGTAGTAAAATACACATAACAAAATTTGCCCCTTTAATCATTTTTAAGCACACAGTTGAGTCGTGTTAAATATATTCACATTTTTGTGCAACCAACGTTTCAGAACATTTTCATGTCCTTTAACAACTCATTTGCCCTCCCCCCCCAGCCTCTGGCACCCACCGTTCTATTTCTGAGTCTGACTACTCCAGGTATCTCAGACAAGTGGCACATGTGGTATTTGTCTTTTTGTGACTGGCTCATTTCACTTAACATAATGTCCTCAAGCTTCATCCACATTTCAGCATGTGTCAGAATTTCTTTTTGAGGCTGAATGATACTCCATTGAGTGTATACACCACATTTTTTTCCCTGTTCATCCATTGATGGATATTTAGGTTGCTTCCATCTTTTAGCTATTGTGAATAATGCTGCAGTGAACAAGGATGTACAAATACCTCTTTGAGACCCTGCTTTCAATTCTTTTGGATATATACCCAGAGGTGGAATTGCTGGATCATATTCTATTTTTAATTTTTTGAGGAATCACCATACTGTTTTCCATACATTCCAACTAATAGTGCACAAGGTTTCTAATTTCTCCACATTCTTGTCAACACTCGGTATTTTCGGTTTTTGGTTTTTGTTTTGTTTTGATAGTAGCCATCCTGATGAGTGGGAAGTATCTAGTATTTTAATTATAGTTTGTTTTGAGTGTTTCTAATTACCATTATGATTCCTTTGGTGCCCACCCCGCCTTTTTTTGGCTGCTGACTGGCATAGGGATCTGAACCCTTGACCTTGGTGTTATCAGCACCATGTGGCCCATAAATTATATTTAAATATTTACTTAAAAGTTAACTTTAAAAAAGTTTATTTAGTTTAATAAATGTTAAATACTTTCAAACCCACCACCACAAAATTAAAGCTTGAATCTTAACAGTAATACAAGCAGCATGTGCCTCCACCCTCCCACCCTGCCCCGCCCATCCTGTTCTCTATTCTCCCACCCAAGGTAACCATCTTGAATTCCATGTATCCTTGCTTCCTTATATGGTTTTCTTGTATCTATATGTATTCTTAAAATGTTTTTAAAGGTGGTATTTAATTTTATAAAAAGGATAACGTGCTGTATGTCTTATTTGGGGGCTGACATATTTAATGTTACACTGCTGTGATTCTGTATATTGCTGTAGTTCGTTTTGACTGGATAATATTGAAATAGAGCCCCCCACACCCTCATAACATGCGCTATCTGCTCTGTAGAATTGCTTTCTTAACCTAAGTAACTACATTTTGCCCCCATCTGACTGCAGACTACCCCCTGCTTCTGCATGAGAAACCATTCACCTTCTCATAGAAACAAAAACCATTGCATAGAAACAGGAGCCATACACAGTGAACTATTACATGGGAACAGGAACCATACACAATGAAAACTTGTGCACTTGATTGCTCGAATAGCTCATTCTCAGCCTCCGTGACCTAGCTCCCCAGCTTGCTTTGTGCACCTGGACAAACCCGTGTGCCAACAGGATGTAGTTTTTGCCTTTAAAAACCCCATAAGACCAAGGCTCGAGGCTGTTCTTCCTTGGTTGCTCCTTAGGAGACGGTTGCTGGCCAGCTGGAGTGAATAAACTGCCCTTTTCTGCACGAGTGGCGTGTAAGTGCATTTCTTGTGGGAGCGTGCCTCACAACATTTTGGAGGCCCCAACGAGATACTTTCTCTCTTGAGTATATCCCTCCCTGCACTTACCTCCTAGGAGAAGATAGAGAAGCTGTTTCTCTTCTTCTCCCTGGAAGCAGACAGGGCACTTTACTATCTCCCCAGGTAGGTGAGATCTCAGTAAGGGATGGTGCACCAATTGGTGGACTTAGTGGGAGGCTGGACGCAACATTAACTTCCCTAGTCCTTGGGCTCCCGAGACATCACTGGGCCCAGGATAATTTGGATTTGGATTTGGGACTTGCAAATCAATTTGGGTTTGGGACTTGCAAGTCAATAGGAATTGTGTTTCCGTGTTTCTTGTTCATCTTTGTCATTTGTGATTGTTGTGTCTGTGGATATCTTAGAGTAATTTTGGACGTGGCCACTTGTCTGTCTTTTTTGTGTTGCCAGTTGTGTGGTTTTGTGTGTCATTACCTGTGGTCTTATATAACACATGGGACAAAATTCCTCTGAACAGGTCAGTGGGAGAAATACAGGTTTGGATTGATATAATCTCTGACAAGCCGTCGTGACTAAAAAGATGCTTTTAAAAAATGTCCCAGGTGAATGGAAATAGAACACCATCTGTGCTTTTAACTAAGCCTTCTCTTCCAGCTTCTCTGAAGAAGGCTTCAACCCCCACAGTGCCTCCCGTACTCTCTGACGCCTCTGAAGACCCGAGGTGGCTTTAAAAATTGAAAACAAGCTAAGAGTATTTCCTTTAATAATTTCTTCTCCCTTCACTGGAGACGACTTAAAAGTTTGGGGAAGGTTGATGATAAGTTAAATAGCAGTAGTTCGTAACAGCAATGATTTAATCTCTGAATATATTGTAACCAAAGAAAAGAATTTGAAAAACTGTTGTAGGACTGCTAGATTAGTCCCAGAATGTCAACCTCATTTTCGATTTATTGGCTTTTGTTACTTTACGTCATGCTGACCTTATTGTTAAATACAGGTTTGTTTGTAATCTTTCCACACATGGAGAAAATGGGGAAAACATTACTTTTAAGTTGGTTGAAAGTATTAACTGACAAAACACCTCAAAAAATGTAAATTAGGCAACTAAGAAAACATACTCTGTTCATTACTTAAAAAAAAAATACAGCCTTATTAACTCCAGAGTGTAACAGTTGTCAGAATCAACATTTAGGTAGATATAAATAAAATATTTAAATGGTAGTGTAAATAGTTTTCAGGGCATACACATAGATTTTTCCTAAAGAATTGCTCTGGCAACTTTGTTAAAAACCAGTTGACCAGAACTATGGTGTATTTCTGGACTTTCTTTGCCTGTTTCCCATACTTGGAGCAGCACTGCCTCTCCCTGCCGTTCCTCCAAACCCCCCTCTCGCTCCCGCACCTGATCTTTTCCTCTTCCTCTGCGTACTCGGAGTGGCACTGCATAGCAGCCCTCTCCCTGCTGTTCCTCCAAATCCCCCTCCCACTCCTACAGGTTCACTTGCCTCCCTGAACTCCTCAAGACCAGGCTCCCTTCATGGTTTACAACTGGAAAAATCAAAATCCTTCTTTCTCAGAAAACCTCAGGGCCTCATCTCTCTCCTGGAGACTGTTTTTCTTTACCCACCAGCCTACATGGGATGATTGTCAGCAGCTCCTGCAGACTCTCTTCATGTCAGAAGAACGCAAGTGGATGCAGAGGGAGGCTATGAAAACTGTTACTGGTCACGATGGCTGACCCTCTGATGATCCCGTTTGCCTCAAATGCATGTTCCCCTCTAACAGACATGGGCGGGACCCAAACACGGACCAAGGTAAAGGAGCTCTTGACCTGTATCACCAGACTCTCCTTAGGGGACTCCACACAGCAGCCCAGAAGCCCACTAACCTATCAAAAGTAAGTGAAACTATTCAGGGGCTAAACGAAACCCCTGCTGCTTTCCTGGAACACCTTATGGAGGCTTACAGGACCTACATTCCTGTGGACCTTGAGACCCCAGAAAACTGGCAGGCAATAAATATTGTCTTTGTTACCCAGTCAGCCCCAGACATTAGGTGAAAGCTTCAAAGACAGGAAGGATTTAAAGGAAAATTGTTATCTGAGCTGGTCGAAATTGTGAAATTGCCCAGAAGGTCTTTAATGACAGATAGGCCAGAAGAGAAACAAACCAAAAAGCTAGATCTAAGGATGCCTTCTTCAGCCTCCCGCTGGCCAAAGTAAGCCAGCCTCTCTTTGCCTTTGAATGGACTGACCCTAGGAGAGGATACTCAGGACAATTAACTTGAACTCACCTCCCCCAAGGATTTAAAAAGTTCCCAACCTTATTTGATGAAGCCCTTCAGACTGTTTGTTGCCGAGATGTGAGGCATTGCCAAGGGGGTGCTCACCCAAGCCCTGGGACCATAGAAGAGGCCTATCACCTACCTCTCCAAGAGGTTGAACGGTGTAGCCGCAGGATCGCCAACCTGTCTCTGAGACTAATGGCAACTATTTTACTAGTAAAAGAGGTTAACAAGACATGTGCTTAGTGGCCCCCCACTCTGTACAGACTCTCTTACAAAGTGCACCTGAACATTGGCTCACCAATTCCTGCTTCACCCAGTATCAGGCTTTACTTCTAGATCAGCTCCTAAAAACCACGGCTCTAAATCCAGCTACCCTCCTTCCAGATGACAACCCAACCGAGCCTGCCCATGACTGCCTCGAAACAGTCGAGACTCTCCAAGGCCTCCGGCCGGACCTGACTGAT
>NW_007732054.1:101403-103877 GCF_000696425.1 Galeopterus variegatus | reverse complement strand
GCATGGAAAAGATAAAACTGTTAACATATATACTGACAACAGATATGCTTTTGCCACTGCCTTGTTCACGGGGCCTTATACAAACAAAAACGACTATTAACATCAGAAAATAAATAAATAATAAAGCAAAAATTCTAGCCCTTCTTGAGGCCATATGGTATCCAAAAAGAGTGGCCATCATACGTTGTCCAGGGCACCAGAAAGGTAACTCATTTGAGACACAAGGCAACGCTGCTACAGATTTGACTGCCAAAGAGGCTACATTAAAACCAGTGGGGCCATTTGACTCTTTAATAGTCGTTCTGGCACCTCAATTGCCGCCAACTCCCCATTATACTAAAGAAGTGAAACATGCTAAGGTCCTTGAAGCCTCCAACAATGCCATGAATTAGAAAATTCTGCCGGACCACAGGATTTATTTGCCACAGGCTCTAGCAGTTGCTGATTAAACAGATGCATCGAGGAACACAACTTGGATCCACAAAATTAACTGAACATTTAAAAAATATTATTTCATCCAAGATCTTGACAAAATAACAAAAGACATTGTTACCAGATATGAAATTTGTTCACAAGTAAATCCAGGGCCAAAAGCAAGGCTGCCCATTGGAACCAGAACGCAAGAAACCAATCCTGGCAAACACTGGGAAATTGACTTCGCCGAGGTAAAACCTGGACAGTATGGGTATCGCTACCTTTTGGTGTTCACAGACACTTTTTCTAGATGGGTAGAAGCCTTTCCTACCAAAACTGGAACTGCTCAGATAACACTAAAAAAATTGTTAGAAGAAATCGTCCCCAGATTTGGCCTACCTGTAATCTGGTCTGACAATGGCCCAGATTTCACAGCCCAAATTTTCCAATTATTAGCTAAAACACTAAAAATAAATTGGATTTTACATTATATTTATAGGCCACAAAGTTCAGGACAGGTAGAACAAATGAATCAGACTTTATTTATTTACTTATTTTGTCTTTTTTGTGACCGGTAAGGGGATCGCAACCCTTGGTGTGGTGTTGCCCGCACCGCGCTCAGCCAGTGAGCGTACCGGCCATTCCTATATAGGATCTGAACCCGCGGTGGGAACGACGCTGTGCTCCCAGTGCTGCACCCTCCTGAGTGTGCCACGGGGCCAGCCCTGAATCAGACTTTAAAAGAAACACTTACCAAATTAAAACTAGACATTGGGGAGAACTGGGGGAGCCTCCTTCCCTTTTGCCTTCCTAAGGGCTAAATGCACCCCCTACATACAAGGAATTACACCCTCTCTGTTGCCCCACCTCAAAGGTGATAAACTTGCTGAAATCACTAACCAGTCTCTTCAGGCCCTCCAACAGGTAATACACCAGATTCACCCCTTGGTCAGAGAGGCCTACCCACTGACAAAAGCAATTGGTCAGTTCTGCAAAAAGGCCTCCTGGAATTTAAGAGGGGTTACATTGAATCTGTCGATCAATTTGGGAAGAATTGACATCTTAACAATATTGTCTTCTAGTCCATGAACATGAAATGTCTCTGCATTTATTTAGATTGTCTTTAATTTCTATTAGCAGTATTTTGTAGTTTTCTTTTTTTTTTTTTTTTTTGTCTTTTTTTTTTTCGTGTCCGGCAACGGACTGCAACCCCCAGTGTCGCGCCCGTACCGGACTGGGACCGGCAACGGGATCGCAACCCTCGGTGTTGCCCCCGCACCTCGCTCAGCCAGTGAGCGGCCGGTCCGTATGTGGGATCCGAACCCTCGGCAGGAGCGCCGCCGCACTTCCCAAGCAGCGCACTGTAGCAGTGCGCCACCGGGCCGGCCCAGTATTTTGTAGTTTTCAACAGACAAGTCTTGCATGCTTTTGTTAAATTTGTTCCTAAACATTTTATTCTCTTCGATGCTATTGTAAATGAAATTGTTAAGTTACTTTCAGACTGTTCATTGCTAGTATATAAAAGCACAATCACTTTTTTCATTTTAATCTCAGGTCCTCAAACACATTTAGTCCTAGTAGATTTTTGTATGGATTCCTCAGTATTTCCTACACACAGAACCATACCATCTATGGATAAAGACAGTTTTTCTTGTTCCTTTCCAATCAGGACTTCCTTCTTTGTCATGAGCAGACTGGCTAGCATACAATGCTGGCCCCATACAATGCTGCTTAAAAATGGCAAGAATGGGCATGCTTGCCTTATTCCTCAGTTTAGGGGAAAAGCACCCAGTTTTTCACCATTAAGTATGATGTTAGCAGTGGGCTTTTTGTAAATGCACTTTATTAGATTAAGAAAGGTGCTTTCTATTCTTAGTTTATTATGTTTTTCCAATTAAATAACAATTTTAAAATGTAAAGTGCTTTGATAAAAAAATTTACACCAAGTAGTCAATCTGACAATGTTGTAAAAAGTTAATTTTTTCCTCTTTGCTGTGGTCCATTGTGTCCTACACAGAGGCTGGACCTATCTGAATGCACAGCAGCAGCTGCACCCATAT
>NW_007732054.1:99046-100535 GCF_000696425.1 Galeopterus variegatus | reverse complement strand
TTATTATTATGGAGTGACCCTTTCCATCTCTTTCTTAGTTTATTTCATCTGATGTTAGTGCAGTTACCCCAGATTTCTTCTGGTTAGTATTTTTTTGTACTGTGTCTTTGTCCATCCTTTGACTTTCCATCTTTGCATGTCCCCATGCTTGAGATGTATCGAGGTATATCTGGATTTTTAAAAATTGAATCACTACTTATCTTTTTAACTGATGAGTTTAGTCCATTTAACTTATTGTAATAATTGGTATGTTGGGACCCATCTGTCATGTTTGAAGGATAGTTTGGATGCATATAAGATTCTAAAGTCTTTCCTTCATGCTTTGAAAATGCTGTGCCAGTGTCTTCCTGCATCCAGTGTTGCTGTTGAAAAATCTGTCGTCAGTCTTACTTTCATTCTTTGTGTGTGATAAGTTCTTCATATAAGCTTTATATCTGATATTCCTAACATTCTGTGTGGTATATGGAAGTGTGGGCTATACCTTTTATCTTCCTTTTTGGCACTCTGTCTGGCTTTATGATCCAAGGTGCTTCATGTTTGTATTTATTCCAGGAAATTTGTCTCCACTATTTCTTCAAATATTTTCTCCTTCTAAGTTTATTTTTCTCTCTAGAATTTCTTTTATTTGGATATCAGCACCTTTACTTCTGTCTTTAATATCTCTTAGCTTTGTAGCTTTTATATTTTCTGTTTTTTCTGTCCTTCCTCTTCAAAGATTTTCTCAGTCTGTTTTCATTCACTGTTGCATTCCTAAACTATATCTCTTCTGTTGTGTGTCCTGTCTATTGTGTTCTTTATTTCAGCTTAAGTTGAGTCCTCTAGCAGGTTTAAACTACAGGTAACCACACTGGAAATTTCCTTGGTAGAGAAGTCTGAGAGCCAGTGCAGAACGTCCTCCAGGGATAGCCCCAGAGAGGCAAGGTGGCAGGGCTGTGTTCCCGTGACCCCCATCAGTTATCATGGGAGGCTGCTCCTGAGGGTGATAGTTCAGCCTGCCCATGTGTGAGCACATCAGGAGGTTTCAGAGGCCAGGGGAAGTCCTCAGGAAAGGGTTGCGGGTGCCAGCACAAGAATCTGTTAGTGCTGAGGGCATATGTGTGGGATTCTTCTAAAAAGAGTGTGTCTTCTCAACAGCAGAGGAAGTCTGTAAGTTCAAAAGCCTGGGGCCAGTGAGTACTGATCAAATATAATTTCCAGACTCCAATCAGCTGAGATGGTGACACCACGGGGCTCAATGGCAGGCCTTGGTTTACAGCCTCTTGACCTTCCAAGACTTCGTGTTGCAGGGCCTGTTTAGACTTGGCTTTTTGTCTGGTGGCCCAGTACTAAGGCTTTAGCAAAATTCTTAAATGTGGACTATGCTGGCTTCAGTATCCAAAGAAACCAAATTGGTGTAGGGCCTTTCTTTGTAGTTAGAGGCATAAGGCGAGAACTTTATCCTTAGAATTGCCTGGGTGTCCCCCAAGAAAGTTACTTAGATTACAGGACC
>NW_007732054.1:95998-98076 GCF_000696425.1 Galeopterus variegatus | reverse complement strand
AGAACTTTATCCTTAGAATTGCCTGGGTGTCCCCCAAGAAAGTTACTTAGATTACAGGACCCTGGATTTTGTCTTTATTGAAGGCACAACCATCTCTCTTTACCTGTATCTGAGGTGCATGCAAAGGAGTACAATTTCCTCTGTAGGAGCCACTATCAGAATGTCATTATGGTAATGAAAAGTCAGGACACCGTCAATGGCTCATGTTGTGCTCAAGTCTGATCCACTGACGATATATTGCTGGAAAGGCCGAAGTCCCTAGGGAGGGCATAAAATCACCTTGCATGCCTCGCCTGGTGACATCAAGGAATAAAGCATTAGCAATGTCCGAGGATGCATACCAAGTGGCAGCAATTCTTTCAATCATTAGGATAGATTCTGATGATGCTGAAATACCCGCCTCATTATTGTAGCTTGCTAGTGCACCATGAGTTTCCAAGCAACAGAAACATGTTGCTAACCAGTCCAGGTTGTTAATACTTGGACAGTATTGGGTACCACTTTGTTCTAATGATTCTTGTATGAGAATGTGCTCTCTTTTCCTCCTTCTGATATGCAACATGGTTCCAAGTGCATGACCTTGGCTGATGTAAGGAGGCACAAGCAGCTCCTGGCTGTGTATTCAGCCTACATTTATAGAAGCTGCCAGCAGGGGTCACAATAAGCACATCCAACCAACAATCCTCAAACTTCTAACCCAGTCATACAATCCCATAAGGGAACAGCAATCTCAGTCCAATCAAAGGATCCAAATGCCCAACAGCAATTGGGACTCTGGTGGGCCATGGGTAACACACATTCCACGCCCCGACAGGAATTCATGTGCCAAGCCGTCAACAGAAATGTCTGGGACCTCCCCTCCAGCATTTGCAAACGAGTATATATGGTCGCCAGCACTTAGTAGGGAACTGCCCTGGTGTGCTTTCAGTTTGAAATTACCCAAACTGGGCTGCAGGGGGATTCATACAGTATCTGCAGCTATGTGTGTCCCCTCCAGAAACCTGTCCTCTGAGGACTCAGTGGGCCATGAGACCTTGTAGAGTGGGTAGAGGGAGTGAGACCCAAGAACTTTGATCTCTAAAGGGCTCCTCTCCCCAGGGACCTCCTCATTGCACTATTTCAATTGTCCCCTTCTCCTAGCGGCTGCTGAAGCTTTCAGACTCCTGTTTTCCTTGCCACCCCTTTTCCTCTTTCACATGTGTCCCCAGCCACCTCATGTCTGCCATAATTTGGCATTTGGCAGTCAAGGTCTGTCTTATCAATTCTATTTACAATCTATGGCCACACAACTTTGTGAGAGGGTCCTCAGCAGAGGGTCCAGCCCATCTGTCCTCCCCTTTCTTGGTCCCCCCTTTCATTTTGTCCAGGGCTGATGAATCAGTCAGTATTAGGGATCCCTCTTCTGTGTCTCCTCCCACCACCCCCAAGGTGGAGCATATATTGGCTCAGAAGTGTTGTTTTGCTTTTCTTGGTATCCCTCAGAACAGGAACCCAGAAGAGGGAAAGTTCTGAGGTCTGAGGAAGGGTAGGGGTGGGGTGGAAGGAAACTGGAAAGGCGTGTTGAGGCTAAAAGGTTCTGGGCCTGGGATGCCAGGCAAGGGGTTTTGGGAGTCTGCACGAGCTGGCAGCATCAGGTGTGTCAAGAGTTCAGGGAAGGGAAGCAGAAGTTTCAGGAAGGGCTGGGACCCAGCCTGGCTGGAATGGAGACCCTTAGCGAGGTCAACTCCATCTTCTCAGGGTGTCTGGGCCTCGGAAAAATACCCATGGGGGAGGGGCTTCGATCCTCACCACCACCCCATGAGCCAGGACGGCCATCCCCACCCCACACACCAAGGCAAAGGCATTCAGACCAACAGAATATAGGAGTTTATTACCAACAGACAGAAGGAACTTCTAGAAGATGAGCTTCAGAAAGAATGAAAATGACCACAGAGGAGGGGTCTGAGAGGCATGATGATGATGATGGTGGTGATGTGTAATTGTGGCAGTAGTTTTAAAAGCCAAGATAAAGTACTGGAGAACAAAACTACAATACTAGAAGGTGGCAATTTTTTTTTTTTTTTTTTTTTTTTTTTTTT
>NW_007732054.1:86843-95456 GCF_000696425.1 Galeopterus variegatus | reverse complement strand
GGGGGTTTTTTTTTTTTTTTTTTTTTTTTTTTTTTTTTTTTGCAGCTGGCCAGTACTGGGATCCAAACCCTTGACCTTGGTGTTATCAGTGCTACACTCTTAACTAACTGAGCTAACCAGCCAGCCTGAAGGTGGCAATTATAACTAAAGGGTTCTGAAGGCTTTGAATAGTTTGAAAGATCTAGAGCTATTGACCAAGTTTAGACTTTGTTAAAATACGAGTATATTTGTACATGTTAAAATGTTAAGGGTAACCTCCAAAAGAATAGACATAGAGTACATAACTTCCAAGCCAGTAAAAAGAAAAACCCATTAAAAACTCAATCATTAAAGGGAGTTCTGGTCAAGATGGCAGAATAGATGGTCCCCAGCATCACTCTCTCCCACAAATCAACTAATTTACAACTATAAAAATATAACATCAGCCAAGCTGGGGAAGCTGGAGCTCAGGGAAAGAGGAGGAGAGACCTACGGAGTTCATGAAAGTGGGAGAAACCATAATGAGAGAAAGAAAAAACTGCTCTGAGCATTTCGGGCCGCAGCCACTTTAAGGCTGGAGCTGCTGAGCACATGGAGCAGGAGCCGGCAGAAGCTGCAGCTGTTTCCTTCAGATGGAGTTACTTGGAGGCGGCAGGGGAGAAGAGGGCCTTGGCGGCCCCCAGGACAGCAAGGCCACTAATAGAGTTCCTGTGGACCCACGCAGGAGCGAGGAGCCAGAGACACTGAAAAAGGGGAGCCATTCAGAGGCTGGTAAGTCATTGCAAGGGAGTGCCATAGGACCTGTCCAATGGGAAGTGTCTAGAGCATGGGCAGTAGGGGAGACAGGCCCACTGGGACACAGCAAGGAGAGCTGACCCCCCACCCCAATCAGCATAGGACCACCAGAGGAGACTGGTAAGGAATGCAGAATCACATGGGGTGCAGTTTGATGAAAAAACTCAGGCCCAGATTAGAGTTTCTACACAATCCAGATCCACCGGGTCTCTGGAGAGCTGAAAGTACCTATAAGGTCAACCATTAAACCCTTAGCTGAACAAAAAGCCTTCCCTAGGGAAACAGCAGCAAGCAATTTAGCTCAACCACACAGCTAAAGTACTGTTTTCCACAGGAAGTTCCCCCGTTTTAGAAGTAAGCAAAGGACAAAAAATTAGTTCTGGCCCAGGCACACCACCGGTGCCTTGGGGTCTGTCCGGGAACAAGAGGCTGGAGCCAGGGACCGGACCCCATTCCTACATCCAGGCACACTGTGCCAGTGCCTTGGTGCCTGCCCAGGGGCCCAGGGCATGGATCTGGGGACTGGACCCCCCCACACACAACCAGGCACACCACTCCAGTGCCTTGGGGCCTGCCAGGGGACCTGAGGGTGGAGGCAGGGGCCAGACACACCCCACAACCAGGCATACCGCCAGCATCAAGGAGCATGCCCAAAACATCACCTCCATGTGGGTGGCTCACCACAGCCACTGCAATAACCATGGCTGCCCTGAAAACGGCTCAATGCCACAACCCCCACGCAGATGGTCCGCCAGCCACTGGAGTGCATTGACATAAGGAGAGTCACCAGCAGAGATAAAGAAAAGAAGAGGATGTCTCTCTCCACAAAGCCCATTCCAGAGTGACAGAAGAAGCATCTGCTCTATGATAATATTTGGGGACCTGATCTCACCTCTCAGCATTGGACAGATCATCTAGGCAACAAATCAACAGAGTAACCAGCACTCTTTCAGAAGGAGAGAAGAAATCTAGGGTAACTAGAGGTGGGAGGGGGAAGGAGAGGGGTATGGGGAGAGATTGGACAAGGGGCATAAAAAGTACGATTTGTAACAATATATATGCTAGTAATATTGATTTGATCAACATATCTTAATGCTGAACCCCAAATATGTATAATCAATTTTGATTCAATATATAAAATAAAGAAAAAAACAAAAACTCATTCAAAAAGAAAGCAAGGAAGGAGAAAAACAGTAGCTAGACAAATAGAAATTATTAGTTGTATGTAATAGAAATGGCTGGGTTTTTGTTAAGCAGAAAATGAATGTTCTAGACTATTTGGGGTCACTTGTGGCATCTCAGGAGAGTCAGAGACCCAGTCTCAGAGGTTACCCAGTGAGAAACACCAGATCGACACTGCAAAGGCCACAGTGGGCAAGAGCTGTTTCTGGGACAGCTCGCTGGGCAGGCCCGGGACAGCAGCAGGGACACCCCAGTGCTGTTTCCTCTGGAAGTGCAGTCAGTGTTAACACTTACTTTCAGCATCGTCGCCACTAGTTTACTTAGAGTTTTCATTTTAAATGAATGGTGTATACATTCATGATGTATTATATTTTCTCAAATATAATGGATATAGTTGTGTGGTTTTCTTATTTAAGAATCATCCTTACGTTTCTGGAATAAACCTCATGATCTGTTCTTCTGATAAACTGCTGGATTCAATTTGGTGTTTTATTTAGAGAGTTTGCATCTATATTTATAAGCAAGATGAGTTTTTGTAGTATCTTTATCAGATTTGGCTATTAATGTTGTATTAATATCAGAAAATATGTGAAAGAGCTTACCATCTTTTTCTCTGATCTGGAATAGTTTAAATAGCAGTACGGGGATAAATGATCTATTATTTAAAGGTAACATAGAAACATCTGGGCCTGGTGCCTTTTTTTGATGTGCCAAAGAATAACCACAACAAAGATTTCCGTTGTGTTTAGATTTGGAAAACTAATAGTAACTCTTTATTAGAAGCTACTGTAGTAGGAGACAGCAAGTGACAGGCCTGGGAAATGACAGACCCTTAGAGAAGAGAGAAAGGAGAAAGCAAAACTAATGAGCCTTTCACTAGCTCTTTGTGCTTTAAGTGAGTCACCATAGGAAGAGTTTATGAACTTTCTCACGTGAGCCATTTTCATTACTTATGTAATTATCTAAAATAATGCTTGACATATCTTAACACGAACACGGTTTTTATTTCATAAGAGAAGAAGACAAAATAATCAGTAATAGCAATTTATTTTAGCCTAACAAATGTAGCCGGAAAGGCAACTTACGATTCCCAAAAGGGAGCTGGTGTTCAAAACAGGGAGCCTTGTCCTTTTTGCTTTCACCATCTTTCGGCCCTTTTTCAATCTCTCATTTGGTAACTGGTCTATTTATGAATTCTAATTTTTCCAGGGTAAGTCTTAGTATTTTATTTTATGCTAGGAAATTATTTGCTCTGAATTTTCCAATTTGTTGTCACTACTTTTTCTAAAAACATTCTCTTATGATCACTTTGATTCCTTCTGGATCTTTGATAACACATCCTTCCTCTTCCCTAAGTTTATATATCTTTAAGTAAACTTTTTTTTTTTTTTTTGTCTTTTTCCGTGTCCGGCAACGGGATCGCAACCCTAGGCGCCGCTCCCGCGCCTCGCTCAGCCAGTGAGCGGGAACCGGTCTGTATGTGGGATCTGAACCCTAGGGCGGGAGCGCCGCCGCGCTTCCCAAGCGGCGCATCATCCAGTGCGCCACCGGGCCGGCCCTTTAAGTAAACTTTTTACTAAAGACTGATACGCGTACAAGTAAGTGCACAGATAACAGGGGTGCAGCTCAGTGCATTTTCACGAAGTGAGCAGACACTGGTGCACCCGGCAGCCAGCTCACGACAGAATATCAGCCCCCGGAAGCCCCTTCTTGCTGCTTTTCAGTCTCTACCCCCGAACCACTATCCCAACCTCTAACAGCATGGTTAATTTTGCCTATGTTAACATTAAATGGATGCAGACAGTGTGTACAATTTTATGTCTGGCTTCTTTACCTTCTTTTTATGTCTGTGAAATTCATCCATGTTATTCATTCTGTTACATAAATACCCACCATTTGCTTCTCCATTTTTCTGGTGGTGGACACTTGGGTGGTTTCCAGTTTGGGACTGTTATAAATAGTGCTGTTGTGAACTTTCCTGTTCATGTCTTTAGCTGAACATATGCACACTTTTCTGTTGCTAAGCCAACATGTTTTTGAACAAAGTTTTATAGTGGAAAATTTCAAACAAACTCAGAAGCATATGGAATGGAATAACGAACCCCTTCTTGTACCTGTCACCCAGCTGCAGTAACTGTCAACATCTTGCTAGTCCTGCCTCATTTATCCCCGCTTCCCTGAATTTTTCTTATCCATTTATATGTTTATTCATGCAGGAGTAACCTAGTAAATCCCAGATAGCATCACAGTCTTTTATTTGTGTATATTATAAGTATCTCTTAACAGATAAGGATTTCTTTTTCTTAATATAACCACCATACCAGTAAGTATCATACCCAACAAAATTAATAATTCCTCAATGTCATCTAATACCCAGTCTAGGTTCAAATTTCTCTGATTATCTCCAAAATGTCTTTTTACAGTTTGTTTGAATCAGTATCCAAGCAAGGTCTACATGGTGCATTCCTTTGGGTGTCTCTTGCGTCTTTTAAATCTACAACATCCCCACTTCCCCTTTTCCCAGGCCTTCATTCATTGATGAAACCAGTTCATTTGCCCGCAGGATTTCCCATATGTGTGACTTGGTTGACTGAACCCTAGCGGTGACGTTAACATGTTCCTCTGCCCCACGCCCCTCCCCCTTCTTCTCCTAAACTGGTAAGTAGACGTGGAGGCTATTATTTGGGAAAGAATTCTTCACAGGTGCTGCTGCGTCACATCAAGAGGCATGTGCTGCTTTTAATGATAAAAATTGATTCGTGGACTCAGGTGTTCCCTGTCAGCCTCTCACCTGACGGTTTTACAGCCATTGACCATCATTGCCTACTTCCTTTTAATTAGGCATTGCTAAATGGTGATTTTATAATTATATCATTAGTTCTGTATTCTTAGCTGGAGTTTTTCTATAAGGAAAAGCTTTCCATGGTCAGCTATTTGCTTCCCCTGAAATACAATCAGCACAGGAAAGGCAGGAAAATTGTTTTTTGGGGTTTTTTTATTTTTATTTTATTTCCTTTTTTTTGTCTTTTTTCATGACCAGTAACGGGATCACAACCCTCGGTGTCGTGCCCACACCGCGCTCAACCAGTGAGTGGACTGGTCTCTATATGGGATCCGAACCCTCGGCGGGAGGGCCGCCGCGCTCCCAAGCGCCACACTCTACCGAGTGCGCCACCAGGCCGGCCCTTTTTTGTTTTTTTTGACTAATTTCAGCATAAAGATTTGGTGCAGGGCTGGCCAGTTAGCTCAGTTGGTTAGACAGAGCACAGCCTTATAACCCCAAGGTCATGGGTTCAGATCCCCAGACCAACCAGCTGTCAAAAAATTTAAATAAAAAAAAAATAAAAGATTTGGTGCTTCTGTCAGAGTCCTGCCAGGGAGACTCAAACTAAACCAGGTACTTTAACAGAATTTTATCTAAAGAATTGGTAACAAGGTCTTTGAGAATTGAAGAGGTAAAACGTAAACATGAACGTATCACTGAGCACCTGGAGGAAGCAGCCCCCGGCCCTAGAGCTGAGGGAATAAAGGGCAGAGTTTGGGATTATCAAAGTTTAGAAACTGGTAGGAGTTGCGAGCCCTATAGTGGGTGACAGCACCTGTAGCTCCCTCTGAAAACAGAGAATTAGTGGGTGGGTGCATTGACACTTTAGTAACCAACATTATGCCCTAGCAACCTCTAAAAGTGACCAATTTTTTAAAGTATCATTTTGAACCCATGATTTTTTTTACATACTTAAATGTGTTTGAATCCATGTATTCCTTATATATTAATATTAATATTTTTGATGATTAAATTGTTCTATCTCTGGCTAGTGGCAGTACCTTAAAGGTGGCTCCTGTGTCAATTTGATAGGACCCCCATACTGTCTCATGGCTTCTTTCCTATCTAGCATGCCAAGCTATTTCAGGCTTATCCTGCACGTTTCCTGCCCCGGACCTGGAGTCAGCCTTCCCCAGAGGCTACCCAGGGTGGTGTTATTTAGAGACCAAAACCTGAGTGGTGCTCATTGAGACTGAGCAGTCATTGCCTCTGGGTCTTTTTTGGCAGACACAGCTAAGAAAAATGTATTTTTTTAGAAAGAAAACGTTATTTCATACTGATATTTGTAAGTCAAATGTAAGATGACAGGATTTGACATATTTTTAAATCTGTATCTCTATTGTTGGTTCCTAACGACACTAATATAATTATTTATTAGCTATATGAACACATTTGAAAATAACAATACCACCATCATTATGAACAATTAAGATTATTGAATGCATTTAAGATTTCATCATGGTTCTTTTTATTCTTAGTAGATATCCCACTAGGAGTGTAAGGTCAAAATAATATATGTGTGTGTGTGTGTGTGTGTGTGTGTGTGTGTGTATATATATATTTTTTTTTTTTTTTAAAGATGACTGGTAAGGGGATCTTAACCCTTGACTTGGTGTTGTCAGCACCACGCTCTCCCAAGTGAGCCACGGGCCAGCTCCCAAAATAATACATTTTAACATCACTTAATTCTTCCCTGTGCCACCAACTTGATATAAAATTAGTTTCATTTGTTTATTTAGATTTTTAGGAATTGCTTTTTGATTTTATATTTTTAAAGTAATGTAAAATATTTACATGGGTCCCAAGTCAAAATTATAAAACAAGGCACATTCAGAGAAATCCAGAATCCACCCGTTCCCTCCACTCTGTTCCCTCTCTCTCTCTAAATAACCATTTTCATTAACATAATTTTCATTAATTTCAGTTTATTTGCCCATTGTTTATCTCGGAAAATATAAGCCTATTTGTATATATTAATATTCCTCCTTTCCTCACCCCAAAGTTCAGAGGCCAGTCCAGCTTGAGCACAGTCTTGATTCTTCAAGCTTTTACAGTCTATTAGAATTCTGCAAGGAACAAGCGCATCTTTGTACAGAAAACCACTGGAAAATAAAAGAGCTCTTTTATTACTTTTTAATTGACACGTAATAATTGTACATATATATGGGGTACAGTGTGATATTTGATACATGTGTACAATGTACAATGATCAGAGTAATTAGCATATCCATCACCTCAAACATTTATCATTTCTTTGTATTGGGAACATTCAAAATCCCCTCTTCTAGCTGCTTGAAAATATACAATAAATTATTGTTTGTTTGTTTGTTTGTTTTTTAAAGATGACCGGTAAGGGGATCTTAACCCTTGACTTGGTGTTGTCAGCACCACGCTCACCCAGTGAGCTAACCGGCCATCCCTATATAGGATCCGAACCCGCGGCCTTGGGGTTATCAGCACCGCACTCTCCCGAGTGAGCCACGGGCCGGCCCACAATAAATTATTGTTAACTGTAGTCACCCTAGGGTGCTAGAGGACGTGAGGACTTATTCCTCCTGCCTGGCCGTGATTTTGTATCTGTTAACCACCCCTCCCTATCCTCCCTTTCCCTGCCCTTACCAGTTTCTAGTAACCACTATTCTACTCTGCACTTCTGTGAGATAACCTTTAGTTCCCATGTATGAGTGAGAACGTGCAGTACTTGTCTTTCTGTGCCTGGCTTATTTCACTTAACATAATGTCCTCCAGGTTTTCCATGCTGCCTCAAATGACAGGATTTCATTCTTTTTTATGGCTGAATAGTATTCCTCTGGGTATATAGACCACATTTTCTTTATCCACTTACCCACTGATGGACACTTAGGTTGATTCCATATCTTGACTATTGTCAATTGTGCTGCAATAAACATGGGGGCGCAAGTATCTCTTTGACACACTGATTTCTTTTCCTTTACGTATATACCCAGTAGTGGGATGGCTGGATCATGTGGTAGTTCTAGAAAATCTCTTTTAACAGGCTAACTTCTGAAACTCAAAGCCTTGAGTGGAGCCAAGCTAGATGGGTCTCTGTGCTTGGGTGGGGGTGGGGCAGGGGCAGCCTGGAGGGGCATGTCCGAGGCCCGGCGCGATGGTGGGGGCTGCTGCAGTGCCTCGTCAGGGGAGGCAGGGACAGCAGTGGCACGATGGGGGGTGAGGGGGCATCTCTGCAGCTCAGAGGGAGGGTCAGAGCCTGAGCAACCCACACTGGTGTCATGGGGGATGTGCCCACCCCACCCCATGGAGTGAGAAAGGCGTCTGCACAGGGGAGCAGTGGTGACATCAGTAACCCAGCCAGGATGTGACAGGGGACTGGAAATTGATCTGAGAAGTGAATAGCTTGAGAAAAAAGGGAGCCAACTTTCACTATATGAAAAGGGAGAAAACGACTGAACGCTGTGGTGTTGGATTGGAATTGGAGCTATTGGTGTAACTCGTGGTTCTCAATAGATACAGACAAAGAAATGAATATAGATTTAAATGTGATGTATTTATTTCCTAGCTCCATTCACTGAGATGGCCCAAGAGCGGTGACACCCCAGTAACAATGAGCACACGTGGGCCGGCCCAGTGGCGCACTCAGTAGAGTGCAGCGCTTGGGAGCGCAGCAGCGCTCCCACCGAGGGTTCAGATCCCATATAGAGACCAGTCCACTCACTGGTTGAGCGCGGTGCGGGCGTGACACTGAGTTTTGCGATCCAGTTACCAGTCACGAAAAAAGACAAAAAGGAAAAAAAAAAAAAAAAAAAAAAAAAAAAAAAAAAAAAAAAAAAAACAATGAGCACACGAAATGTCCA